>NC_074685.1:1742252-1840668 GCF_029448725.1 Salvelinus fontinalis | reverse complement strand
TCTCTCTAGACGCTACCTCTCTCTAGACTCTACCTCTCTCTAGACTCTACCTCTCTCTGGACTCTACCTCTCTCTCTAGACTCTACCTCTCTCTCTAGACTCTACCTCTCTCTAGAGTCTACCTCTCTCTAGACTCTACCCCTCTCTAGACTCTACCTCTCTCTAGACTCTACCTCTCTCTAGACTCTACCTCTCTCTAGACTCTACCTCTCTCTAGATTATACCTCCCGCTCTAGACTCTACCCCTCTCTAGACTCTACCTCTCTCTAGACTCTACCTGTCTCTAGATTATACTTCTCTCTCTAGACTCTACCTCTCTCTAGACTCTACCTGTCTCTAGATTATACCTCTCTCTCTAGACTCTACCTGTCTCTAGACTCTACCTCTCTCTAGACTCTACCTGTCTCTAGACTCTACCTCTCTCTAGACTCTACCTCTCTCTCTAGACTCCACCTCTCTCTCTAGACTCCACCTCTCTCTAGACTCTACCTCTCTCTAGACTCTACCTCTCTCTAGACTCTACCCCTCTCTAGACTCTACCTCTCTCTAGACTCTACCTCTCTCTAGACTCTACCTCTCTCTAGATTATACCTCCCTCTCTAGACTCTACCCCTCTCTAGACTCTACCTCTCTCTAGACTCTACCTGTCTCTAGATTATACTTCTCTCTCTAGACTCTACCTCTCTCTAGACTCTACCTGTCTCTAGACTCTACCTCTCTCTAGACTCTACCTCTCTCTCTAGACTCTACCTCTCTCTAGACTCTACCTCTCTTTCTAGACTCTACCTGTCTCTCTAGACTCTACCTCTCTCTAGACTTTACCTGTCTCTCTAGACTCTACCTCTCTCTCTAGACTCTACCTCTCTCTAGACTCTACCTCTCTCTCTAGACTCTACCTCTCTCTAGACTCTACCTCTCTCTAGATTCTACCTCTCTCTCTAGACTCTACCTCTCTCTAGACTCTACCTCTCTCTAGACTCTACCTCTCTCTCTAGACTCCACCTCTCTCTCTAGACTCCACCTCTCTCTAGACTCTACCTCTCTCTAGACTCTACCTCTCTCTAGACTCTACCCCTCTCTAGACTCTACCTCTCTCTAGACTCTACCTCTCTCTAGACTCTACCTCTCTCTAGATTATACCTCCCTCTCTAGACTCTACCCCTCTCTAGACTCTACCTCTCTCTAGACTCTACCTGTCTCTAGATTATACTTCTCTCTCTAGACTCTACCTCTCTCTAGACTCTACCTGTCTCTAGACTCTACCTCTCTCTAGACTCTACCTCTCTCTCTAGACTCTACCTCTCTCTAGACTCTACCTCTCTTTCTAGACTCTACCTGTCTCTCTAGACTCTACCTCTCTCTAGACTTTACCTGTCTCTCTAGACTCTACCTCTCTCTCTAGACTCTACCTCTCTCTAGACTCTACCTCTCTCTCTAGACTCTACCTCTCTCTAGACTCTACCTCTCTCTAGACTCTACCTCTCTCTCTAGACTCTACCTCTCTCTAGACTCTACCTCTCTCTAGACTCTACCTCTCTCTAGACTCTACCTCTCTCTCTAGACTCTACCTCTCTCTAGACTCTACCTCTCTCTAGACTCTACCTCTCTCTAGACTCTACCTCTCTCTAGACTCTACCTCTCTCTCTAGACTCTACCTCTCTCTCTAGACTCTACCGCGTGCGTGCGTGCGTGCTTGTTTGTTTGTTTTTGTTTGTTTGTTTGTTTGTTTGTTTGCTTGTTTGTTTGTTTGTTTGTTTGTTTGTTTGTTTGTTTGTTTGTTTGTTTTTGTTGGTTGGTTGGTTGTGAGGAGTTCGGAAGGGAGGGGCGAGATATTCTAGCCCTAGCAGCCATCTTTTCTCATATATGATTTTTGCCAAGCTGAAATAAATCACTGACCATGCACACCCACAGCAGCACAGGAGAGAGATAATGAAAAAAGAGAGATAGAGAGAGATAATGAAAAAAGAGAGATAGAGAGAGATAATGAAAAAGAGAGATAGAGGAGACTGGAGAGAAGGAAACACAATTCAGTAGAACAGAGTGTTACTGCCACCTAACAGACAGTTACTACCACCTAACAGACAGTTACTGCCACCTAACAGACAGTTACTACCACCTAACAGACAGTTACTACCACCTAACAGACAGTTACTACCACCTAACAGACAGTTACTGCCACCTAACAGACAGTTACTAGTTACTGCCACCTAACAGACAGTTACTACCACCTAACAGACAGTTACTACCACCTAACAGACAGTCACTACCACCTAACAGACAGTTACTACCACCTAACAGACAGTTACTACCACCTAACAGACAGTTACTACCACCTAACAGACAGTTACTACCACCTAACAGACAGTTACTACCACCTAACAGACAGTTACTACCACCTAACAGACAGTTACTACCACCTAACAGACACCTAACAGACAGTTACTACCACCTAACAGACAGTTACTGCCACCTAACAGACAGTTACTGCCACCTAACAGACAGTTACTGCCACCTAACAGACACCTAACAGACAGTTACTACCACCTAACAGACAGTTACTACCACCTAACAGACAGTTACTACCACCTAACAGACAGTTACTACCACCTAACAGACAGTTACTACCACCTAACAGACAGTTACTACCACCTAACAGACAGTTACTACCACCTAACAGACAGTTACTACCACCTAACAGACAGTTACTGCCACCTAACAGTCAGTTACTACCACCTAACAGACAGTTACTACCACCTAACAGACAGTTACTACCACCTAACAGACAGTTACTACCACCTAACAGACAGTTACTACCACCTAACAGACAGTTACTACCACCTAACAGACAGTTACTACCACCTAACAGACAGTTACTGCCACCTAACAGACAGTTACTACCACCTAACAGACAGTTACTACCACCTAACAGACAGTTACTACCACCTAACAGACAGTTACTACCACCTAACAGACAGTTACTACCACCTAACAGACAGTTACTACCACCTAACAGACAGTTACTACCACCTAACAGACAGTTACTGCCACCTAACAGACACCTAACAGACAGTTACTACCACCTAACAGACAGTTACTGCCACCTAACAGACAGTTACTACCACCTAACAGACAGTTACTGCCACCTAACAGACAGTTACTACCACCTAACAGACAGTTACTAGTTACTACCACCTAACAGACAGTTACTACCACCTAACCGACAGTTACTAGTTACTACCACCTAACAGACAGTTACTACCACCTAACCGACAGTTACTACCACCTAACAGACAGTTACTAGTTACTACCACCTAACAGACAGTTACTACCACCTAACCGACAGTTACTAGTTACTACCACCTAACAGACAGTTACTACCACCTAACCGACAGTTACTACCACCTAACCGACAGTTACTACCACCTAACAGACAGTTACTACCACCTAACAGACAGTCACTACCACCTAACAGACAGTTACTACCACCTAACAGACAGTTACTACCACCTAACAGACAGTTACTACCACCTAACAGACAGTTACTACCACCTAACAGACAGTTACTACCACCTAACAGACAGTTACTACCACCTAACAGACAGTTACTACCACCTAACAGACAGTTACTGCCACCTAACAGACAGTTACTACCACCTAACAGACAGTTACTACCACCTAACAGACAGTTACTACCACCTAACAGACAGTTACTACCACCTAACAGACAGTTACTACCACCTAACAGACAGTCACTACCACCTAACAGACAGTTACTACCACCTAACAGACAGTTACTACCACCTAACAGACAGTTACTGCCACCTAACAGACACCTAACAGACAGTTACTACCACCTAACAGACAGTTACTGCCACCTAACAGACAGTTACTACCACCTAACAGACAGTTACTGCCACCTAACAGACAGTTACTACCACCTAACAGACAGTTACTAGTTACTACCACCTAACAGACAGTTACTACCACCTAACCGACAGTTACTAGTTACTACCACCTAACAGACAGTTACTACCACCTAACCGACAGTTACTACCACCTAACAGACAGTTACTAGTTACTACCACCTAACAGACAGTTACTACCACCTAACCGACAGTTACTAGTTACTACCACCTAACAGACAGTTACTACCACCTAACCGACAGTTACTACCACCTAACCGACAGTTACTACCACCTAACAGACAGTTACTACCACCTAACAGACAGTTACTACCACCTAACAGACAGTTACTAGTTACTACCACCTAACAGACAGTTACTACCACCTAACAGACAGTTACTAGTTACTACCACCTAACAGACAGTTACTACCACCTAACAGACAGTTACTACCACCTAACAGACAGTTACTACCACCTAACAGACAGTTACTACCACCTAACAGACAGTTACTACCACCTAACAGACAGTTACTACCACCTAACAGACAGTTACTACCACCTAACAGACAGTTACTACCACCTAACAGACAGTTACTACCACCTAACAGACAGTTACTACCACCTAACAGACAGTTACTACCACCTAACAGACAGTTACTGCCACCTAACAGACAGTTACTACCACCTAACAGACAGTTACTGCCACCTAACAGACAGTTACTACCACCTAACAGACAGTTACTACCACCTAACAGACAGTTACTACCACCTAACAGACAGTTACTACCACCTAACAGACAGTTACTACCACCTAACAGACAGTTACTACCACCTAACAGACAGTTACTACCACCTAACAGACAGTTACTGCCACCTAACAGACAGTTACTACCACCCAACAGACAGTTACTACCACCTAACAGACAGTTACTGCCACCTAACAGACACCCAACAGACAGTTACTACCACCTAACAGACAGTTACTACCACCTAACAGACAGTTACTGCCACCTAACAGACAGTTACTACCACCTAACAGACAGTTACTACCACCTAACAGACAGTTACTACCACCTAACAGACAGTCACTACCACCTAACAGACAGTTACTGCCACCTAACAGACAGTTACTGCCACCTAACAGACAGTTACTACCACCTAACAGACAGTTACTACCACCTAACAGACAGTTACTACCACCTAACAGACAGTTACTACCACCTAACAGACAGTTACTACCACCTAACAGACAGTTACTACCACCTAACAGTCAGTTACTACCACCTAACAGACAGTTACTACCACCTAACAGACACCTAACAGACAGTTACTACCACCTAACAGTCAGTTACTACCACCTAACAGACAGTTACTACCACCTAACAGACAGTTACTACCACCTAACAGACAGTTACTAGTTACTACCACCTAACAGACAGTTACTGCCACCTAACAGACAGTTACTACCACCTAACAGACAGTTACTACCACCTAACAGACAGTTACTAGTTACTACCACCTAACAGACAGTTACTACCACCTAACAGACAGTTACTGCCACCTAACAGACAGTTACTACCACCTAACAGACAGTTACTAGTTACTACCACCTAACAGACAGTTACTAGTTACTACCACCTAACAGACAGTTACTACCACCTAACAGACAGTTACTACCACCTAACAGACACCTAACAGACAGTTACTACCACCTAACAGTCAGTTACTACCACCTAACAGACAGTTACTACCACCTAACAGACAGTTACTACCACCTAACAGACAGTTACTACCACCTAACAGACAGTTACTACCACCTAACCGACAGTTACTAGTTACTACCACCTAACAGACAGTTACTACCACCTAACAGACAGTTACTAGTTACTACCACCTAACAGACAGTTACTACCACCTAACCGACAGTTACTAGTTACTACCACCTAACAGACAGTTACTACCACCTAACAGACAGTTACTACCACCTAACCGACAGTTACTAGTTACTACCACCTAACAGACAGTTACTGCCACCTAACAGACAGTTACTACCACCTAACAGACAGTTACTACCACCTAACCGACAGTTACTAGTTACTACCACCTAACAGACAGTTACTACCACCTAACCGACAGTTACTAGTTACTACCACCTAACAGACAGTTACTACCACCTAACAGACAGTTACTACCACCTAACAGACACCTAACAGACAGTTACTGCCACCTAACAGACAGTTACTACCACCTAACAGACAGTTACTACCACCTAACAGACAGTTACTACCACCTAACAGACAGTTACTACCACCTAACAGACAGTTACTACCACCTAACAGACAGTTACTACCACCTAACAGACAGTTACTACCACCTAACAGACAGTTACTACCACCTAACAGACAGTTACTACCACCTAACAGATAGTTACTACCACCTAACAGACAGTTACTAGTTACTGCCACCTAACAGACAGTTACTGCCACCTAACAGACAGTTACTACCACCTAACAGACAGTTACTACCACCTAACAGACAGTTACTACCACCTAACAGACAGTTACTACCACCTAACAGACAGTTACTACCACCTAACAGACAGTTACTACCACCTAACAGACAGTTACTACCACCTAACAGACAGTTACTGCCACCTAACAGACAGTTACTACCACCTAACAGACAGTTACTACCACCTAACAGACAGTTACTACCACCTAACAGACAGTTACTACCACCTAACAGACAGTTACTACCACCTAACAGACAGTTACTAGTTACTACCACCTAACAGACAGTTACTAGTTACTACCACCTAACAGACAGTTACTAGTTACTGCCACCTAACAGACAGTTACTGCCACCTAACAGACAGTTACTGCCACCTAACAGACAGTTACTACGACCTAACAGACAGTTACTGCCACCTAACAGACGGTTACTAGTTACTACCACCTAACAGACAGTTACTACCACCTAACAGACAGTTACTACCACCTAACAGACAGTTACTACCACCTAACAGACAGTTACTACCACCTAACAGTCAGTTACTACCACCTAACAGACAGTTACTACCACCTAACAGACACCTAACAGACAGTTACTACCACCTAACAGTCAGTTACTACCACCTAACAGACAGTTACTACCACCTAACAGACAGTTACTACCACCTAACAGACAGTTACTACCACCTAACAGACAGTTACTACCACCTAACAGACAGTTACTACCACCTAACAGACAGTTACTACCACCTAACAGACAGTTACTACCACCTAACAGACAGTTACTACCACCTAACAGACAGTTACTACCACCTAACAGACAGTTACTACCACCTAACAGACAGTTACTACCACCTAACAGACAGTTACTACCACCTAACAGACAGTTACTGCCACCTAACAGACAGTTACTACCACCTAACAGACAGTTACTGCCACCTAACAGACAGTTACTACCACCTAACAGACAGTTACTACCACCTAACAGACAGTTACTACCACATAACAGACAGTTACTACCACCTAACAGACAGTTACTACCACCTAACAGACAGTTACTACCACCTAACAGACAGTTACTACCACCTAACAGACAGTTACTGCCACCTAACAGACAGTTACTACCACCCAACAGACAGTTACTACCACCTAACAGACAGTTACTGCCACCTAACAGACACCCAACAGACAGTTACTACCACCTAACAGACAGTTACTACCACCTAACAGACAGTTACTGCCACCTAACAGACAGTTACTACCACCTAACAGACAGTTACTACCACCTAACAGACAGTTACTACCACCTAACAGACAGTTACTACCACCTAACAGACAGTTACTACCACCTAACAGACAGTTACTACCACCTAACAGTCAGTTACTACCACCTAACAGACAGTTACTACCACCTAACAGACACCTAACAGACAGTTACTACCACCTAACAGTCAGTTACTACCACCTAACAGACAGTTACTACCACCTAACAGACAGTTACTACCACCTAACAGACAGTTACTAGTTACTACCACCTAACAGACAGTTACTGCCACCTAACAGACAGTTACTACCACCTAACAGACAGTTACTACCACCTAACAGACAGTTACTAGTTACTACCACCTAACAGACAGTTACTACCACCTAACAGACAGTTACTGCCACCTAACAGACAGTTACTACCACCTAACAGACAGTTACTAGTTACTACCACCTAACAGACAGTTACTAGTTACTACCACCTAACAGACAGTTACTACCACCTAACAGACAGTTACTACCACCTAACAGACACCTAACAGACAGTTACTACCACCTAACAGTCAGTTACTACCACCTAACAGACAGTTACTACCACCTAACAGACAGTTACTACCACCTAACAGACAGTTACTACCACCTAACAGACAGTTACTACCACCTAACCGACAGTTACTAGTTACTACCACCTAACAGACAGTTACTACCACCTAACAGACAGTTACTAGTTACTACCACCTAACAGACAGTTACTACCACCTAACCGACAGTTACTAGTTACTACCACCTAACAGACAGTTACTACCACCTAACAGACAGTTACTACCACCTAACCGACAGTTACTAGTTACTACCACCTAACAGACAGTTACTGCCACCTAACAGACAGTTACTACCACCTAACAGACAGTTACTACCACCTAACCGACAGTTACTAGTTACTACCACCTAACAGACAGTTACTACCACCTAACCGACAGTTACTAGTTACTACCACCTAACAGACAGTTACTACCACCTAACAGACAGTTACTACCACCTAACAGACACCTAACAGACAGTTACTGCCACCTAACAGACAGTTACTACCACCTAACAGACAGTTACTACCACCTAACAGACAGTTACTACCACCTAACAGACAGTTACTACCACCTAACAGACAGTTACTACCACCTAACAGACAGTTACTACCACCTAACAGACAGTTACTACCACCTAACAGACAGTTACTACCACCTAACAGACAGTTACTACCACCTAACAGATAGTTACTACCACCTAACAGACAGTTACTAGTTACTGCCACCTAACAGACAGTTACTGCCACCTAACAGACAGTTACTACCACCTAACAGACAGTTACTACCACCTAACAGACAGTTACTACCACCTAACAGACAGTTACTACCACCTAACAGACAGTTACTACCACCTAACAGACAGTTACTACCACCTAACAGACAGTTACTACCACCTAACAGACAGTTACTACCACCTAACAGACAGTTACTACCACCTAACAGACAGTTACTGCCACCTAACAGACAGTTACTACCACCTAACAGACAGTTACTACCACCTAACAGACAGTTACTACCACCTAACAGACAGTTACTACCACCTAACAGACAGTTACTACCACCTAACAGACAGTCACTACCACCTAACAGACAGTTACTACCACCTAACAGACAGTTACTACCACCTAACAGACAGTTACTGCCACCTAACAGACACCTAACAGACAGTTACTACCACCTAACAGACAGTTACTGCCACCTAACAGACAGTTACTACCACCTAACAGACAGTTACTAGTTACTACCACCTAACAGACAGTTACTACCACCTAACCGACAGTTACTAGTTACTACCACCTAACAGACAGTTACTACCACCTAACCGACAGTTACTACCACCTAACAGACAGTTACTAGTTACTACCACCTAACAGACAGTTACTACCACCTAACCGACAGTTACTAGTTACTACCACCTAACAGACAGTTACTACCACCTAACCGACAGTTACTACCACCTAACCGACAGTTACTACCACCTAACAGACAGTTACTACCACCTAACAGACAGTTACTACCACCTAACAGACAGTTACTAGTTACTACCACCTAACAGACAGTTACTACCACCTAACAGACAGTTACTAGTTACTACCACCTAACAGACAGTTACTACCACCTAACAGACAGTTACTACCACCTAACAGACAGTTACTACCACCTAACAGACAGTTACTACCACCTAACAGACAGTTACTACCACCTAACAGACAGTTACTACCACCTAACAGACAGTTACTACCACCTAACAGACAGTTACTACCACCTAACAGACAGTTACTACCACCTAACAGACAGTTACTACCACCTAACAGACAGTTACTACCACCTAACAGACAGTTACTGCCACCTAACAGACAGTTACTACCACCTAACAGACAGTTACTGCCACCTAACAGACAGTTACTACCACCTAACAGACAGTTACTACCACCTAACAGACAGTTACTACCACCTAACAGACAGTTACTACCACCTAACAGACAGTTACTACCACCTAACAGACAGTTACTACCACCTAACAGACAGTTACTACCACCTAACAGACAGTTACTGCCACCTAACAGACAGTTACTACCACCCAACAGACAGTTACTACCACCTAACAGACAGTTACTGCCACCTAACAGACACCCAACAGACAGTTACTACCACCTAACAGACAGTTACTACCACCTAACAGACAGTTACTGCCACCTAACAGACAGTTACTACCACCTAACAGACAGTTACTACCACCTAACAGACAGTTACTACCACCTAACAGACAGTCACTACCACCTAACAGACAGTTACTGCCACCTAACAGACAGTTACTGCCACCTAACAGACAGTTACTACCACCTAACAGACAGTTACTACCACCTAACAGACAGTTACTAGTTACTGCCACCTAACAGACAGTTACTGCCACCTAACAGACAGTTACTACCACCTAACAGACAGTTACTACCACCTAACAGACAGTTACTACCACCTAACAGACAGTTACTACCACCTAACAGACAGTTACTACCACCTAACAGACAGTTACTACCACCTAACAGACAGTTACTACCACCTAACAGACAGTTACTGCCACCTAACAGACAGTTACTACCACCTAACAGACAGTTACTACCACCTAACAGACAGTTACTACCACCTAACAGACAGTTACTACCACCTAACAGACAGTTACTACCACCTAACAGACAGTTACTAGTTACTACCACCTAACAGACAGTTACTAGTTACTACCACCTAACAGACAGTTACTAGTTACTGCCACCTAACAGACAGTTACTGCCACCTAACAGACAGTTACTGCCACCTAACAGACAGTTACTACGACCTAACAGACAGTTACTGCCACCTAACAGACGGTTACTAGTTACTACCACCTAACAGACAGTTACTACCACCTAACAGACAGTTACTACCACCTAACAGACAGTTACTACCACCTAACAGACAGTTACTACCACCTAACAGTCAGTTACTACCACCTAACAGACAGTTACTACCACCTAACAGACACCTAACAGACAGTTACTACCACCTAACAGTCAGTTACTACCACCTAACAGACAGTTACTACCACCTAACAGACAGTTACTACCACCTAACAGACAGTTACTACCACCTAACAGACAGTTACTACCACCTAACAGACAGTTACTACCACCTAACAGACAGTTACTACCACCTAACAGACAGTTACTACCACCTAACAGACAGTTACTACCACCTAACAGACAGTTACTACCACCTAACAGACAGTTACTACCACCTAACAGACAGTTACTACCACCTAACAGACAGTTACTGCCACCTAACAGACAGTTACTACCACCTAACAGACAGTTACTGCCACCTAACAGACAGTTACTACCACCTAACAGACAGTTACTACCACCTAACAGACAGTTACTACCACATAACAGACAGTTACTACCACCTAACAGACAGTTACTACCACCTAACAGACAGTTACTACCACCTAACAGACAGTTACTACCACCTAACAGACAGTTACTGCCACCTAACAGACAGTTACTACCACCCAACAGACAGTTACTACCACCTAACAGACAGTTACTGCCACCTAACAGACACCCAACAGACAGTTACTACCACCTAACAGACAGTTACTACCACCTAACAGACAGTTACTGCCACCTAACAGACAGTTACTACCACCTAACAGACAGTTACTACCACCTAACAGACAGTTACTACCACCTAACAGACAGTCACTACCACCTAACAGACAGTTACTGCCACCTAACAGACAGTTACTGCCACCTAACAGACAGTTACTACCACCTAACAGACAGTTACTACCACCTAACAGACAGTTACTACCACCTAACAGACAGTTACTACCACCTAACAGACAGTTACTACCACCTAACAGACAGTTACTACCACCTAACAGTCAGTTACTACCACCTAACAGACAGTTACTACCACCTAACAGACACCTAACAGACAGTTACTACCACCTAACAGTCAGTTACTACCACCTAACAGACAGTTACTACCACCTAACAGACAGTTACTACCACCTAACAGACAGTTACTAGTTACTACCACCTAACAGACAGTTACTGCCACCTAACAGACAGTTACTACCACCTAACAGACAGTTACTACCACCTAACAGACAGTTACTAGTTACTACCACCTAACAGACAGTTACTACCACCTAACAGACAGTTACTGCCACCTAACAGACAGTTACTACCACCTAACAGACAGTTACTAGTTACTACCACCTAACAGACAGTTACTAGTTACTACCACCTAACAGACAGTTACTACCACCTAACAGACAGTTACTACCACCTAACAGACACCTAACAGACAGTTACTACCACCTAACAGTCAGTTACTACCACCTAACAGACAGTTACTACCACCTAACAGACAGTTACTACCACCTAACAGACAGTTACTACCACCTAACAGACAGTTACTACCACCTAACCGACAGTTACTAGTTACTACCACCTAACAGACAGTTACTACCACCTAACAGACAGTTACTAGTTACTACCACCTAACAGACAGTTACTACCACCTAACCGACAGTTACTAGTTACTACCACCTAACAGACAGTTACTACCACCTAACAGACAGTTACTACCACCTAACCGACAGTTACTAGTTACTACCACCTAACAGACAGTTACTACCACCTAACCGACAGTTACTACCACCTAACAGACAGTTACTAGTTACTACCACCTAACAGACAGTTACTACCACCTAACCGACAGTTACTAGTTACTACCACCTAACAGACAGTTACTACCACCTAACCGACAGTTACTACCACCTAACCGACAGTTACTACCACCTAACAGACAGTTACTACCACCTAACAGACAGTCACTACCACCTAACAGACAGTTACTACCACCTAACAGACAGTTACTACCACCTAACAGACAGTTACTACCACCTAACAGACAGTTACTACCACCTAACAGACAGTTACTACCACCTAACAGACAGTTACTAGTTACTACCACCTAACAGACAGTTACTAGTTACTACCACCTAACAGACAGTTACTAGTTACTGCCACCTAACAGACAGTTACTGCCACCTAACAGACAGTTACTGCCACCTAACAGACAGTTACTACGACCTAACAGACAGTTACTGCCACCTAACAGACGGTTACTAGTTACTACCACCTAACAGACAGTTACTACCACCTAACAGACAGTTACTACCACCTAACAGACAGTTACTACCACCTAACAGACAGTTACTACCACCTAACAGTCAGTTACTACCACCTAACAGACAGTTACTACCACCTAACAGACACCTAACAGACAGTTACTACCACCTAACAGTCAGTTACTACCACCTAACAGACAGTTACTACCACCTAACAGACAGTTACTACCACCTAACAGACAGTTACTACCACCTAACAGACAGTTACTACCACCTAACAGACAGTTACTACCACCTAACAGACAGTTACTACCACCTAACAGACAGTTACTACCACCTAACAGACAGTTACTACCACCTAACAGACAGTTACTACCACCTAACAGACAGTTACTACCACCTAACAGACAGTTACTACCACCTAACAGACAGTTACTGCCACCTAACAGACAGTTACTACCACCTAACAGACAGTTACTGCCACCTAACAGACAGTTACTACCACCTAACAGACAGTTACTACCACCTAACAGACAGTTACTACCACATAACAGACAGTTACTACCACCTAACAGACAGTTACTACCACCTAACAGACAGTTACTACCACCTAACAGACAGTTACTACCACCTAACAGACAGTTACTGCCACCTAACAGACAGTTACTACCACCCAACAGACAGTTACTACCACCTAACAGACAGTTACTGCCACCTAACAGACACCCAACAGACAGTTACTACCACCTAACAGACAGTTACTACCACCTAACAGACAGTTACTGCCACCTAACAGACAGTTACTACCACCTAACAGACAGTTACTACCACCTAACAGACAGTTACTACCACCTAACAGACAGTCACTACCACCTAACAGACAGTTACTGCCACCTAACAGACAGTTACTGCCACCTAACAGACAGTTACTACCACCTAACAGACAGTTACTACCACCTAACAGACAGTTACTACCACCTAACAGACAGTTACTACCACCTAACAGACAGTTACTACCACCTAACAGACAGTTACTACCACCTAACAGTCAGTTACTACCACCTAACAGACAGTTACTACCACCTAACAGACACCTAACAGACAGTTACTACCACCTAACAGTCAGTTACTACCACCTAACAGACAGTTACTACCACCTAACAGACAGTTACTACCACCTAACAGACAGTTACTAGTTACTACCACCTAACAGACAGTTACTGCCACCTAACAGACAGTTACTACCACCTAACAGACAGTTACTACCACCTAACAGACAGTTACTAGTTACTACCACCTAACAGACAGTTACTACCACCTAACAGACAGTTACTGCCACCTAACAGACAGTTACTACCACCTAACAGACAGTTACTAGTTACTACCACCTAACAGACAGTTACTAGTTACTACCACCTAACAGACAGTTACTACCACCTAACAGACAGTTACTACCACCTAACAGACACCTAACAGACAGTTACTACCACCTAACAGTCAGTTACTACCACCTAACAGACAGTTACTACCACCTAACAGACAGTTACTACCACCTAACAGACAGTTACTACCACCTAACAGACAGTTACTACCACCTAACCGACAGTTACTAGTTACTACCACCTAACAGACAGTTACTACCACCTAACAGACAGTTACTAGTTACTACCACCTAACAGACAGTTACTACCACCTAACCGACAGTTACTAGTTACTACCACCTAACAGACAGTTACTACCACCTAACAGACAGTTACTACCACCTAACCGACAGTTACTAGTTACTACCACCTAACAGACAGTTACTGCCACCTAACAGACAGTTACTACCACCTAACAGACAGTTACTACCACCTAACCGACAGTTACTAGTTACTACCACCTAACAGACAGTTACTACCACCTAACCGACAGTTACTAGTTACTACCACCTAACAGACAGTTACTACCACCTAACAGACAGTTACTACCACCTAACAGACACCTAACAGACAGTTACTGCCACCTAACAGACAGTTACTACCACCTAACAGACAGTTACTACCACCTAACAGACAGTTACTACCACCTAACAGACAGTTACTACCACCTAACAGACAGTTACTACCACCTAACAGACAGTTACTACCACCTAACAGACAGTTACTACCACCTAACAGACAGTTACTACCACCTAACAGACAGTTACTACCACCTAACAGATAGTTACTACCACCTAACAGACAGTTACTAGTTACTGCCACCTAACAGACAGTTACTACCACCTAACAGACAGTTACTACCACCTAACAGACAGTTACTACCACCTAACAGACAGTTACTACCACCTAACAGACAGTTACTACCACCTAACAGACAGTTACTACCACCTAACAGACAGTTACTACCACCTAACAGACAGTTACTACCACCTAACAGACAGTTACTACCACCTAACAGACAGTTACTGCCACCTAACAGACAGTTACTACCACCTAACAGACAGTTACTACCACCTAACAGACAGTTACTACCACCTAACAGACAGTTACTACCACCTAACAGACAGTTACTACCACCTAACAGACAGTCACTACCACCTAACAGACAGTTACTACCACCTAACAGACAGTTACTACCACCTAACAGACAGTTACTGCCACCTAACAGACACCTAACAGACAGTTACTACCACCTAACAGACAGTTACTGCCACCTAACAGACAGTTACTACCACCTAACAGACAGTTACTGCCACCTAACAGACAGTTACTACCACCTAACAGACAGTTACTAGTTACTACCACCTAACAGACAGTTACTACCACCTAACCGACAGTTACTAGTTACTACCACCTAACAGACAGTTACTACCACCTAACCGACAGTTACTAGTTACTACCACCTAACAGACAGTTACTACCACCTAACCGACAGTTACTAGTTACTACCACCTAACAGACAGTTACTACCACCTAACAGACAGTTACTACCACCTAACAGACACCTAACAGACAGTTACTGCCACCTAACAGACAGTTACTACCACCTAACAGACAGTTACTACCACCTAACAGACAGTTACTACCACCTAACAGACAGTTACTACCACCTAACAGACAGTTACTACCACCTAACAGACAGTTACTACCACCTAACAGACAGTTACTACCACCTAACAGACAGTTACTACCACCTAACAGACAGTTACTACCACCTAACAGATAGTTACTACCACCTAACAGACAGTTACTAGTTACTGCCACCTAACAGACAGTTACTACCACCTAACAGACAGTTACTACCACCTAACAGACAGTTACTACCACCTAACAGACAGTTACTACCACCTAACAGACAGTTACTACCACCTAACAGACAGTTACTACCACCTAACAGACAGTTACTACCACCTAACAGACAGTTACTACCACCTAACAGACAGTTACTACCACCTAACAGACAGTTACTGCCACCTAACAGACAGTTACTACCACCTAACAGACAGTTACTACCACCTAACAGACAGTTACTACCACCTAACAGACAGTTACTACCACCTAACAGACAGTTACTACCACCTAACAGACAGTCACTACCACCTAACAGACAGTTACTACCACCTAACAGACAGTTACTACCACCTAACAGACAGTTACTGCCACCTAACAGACACCTAACAGACAGTTACTACCACCTAACAGACAGTTACTGCCACCTAACAGACAGTTACTACCACCTAACAGACAGTTACTGCCACCTAACAGACAGTTACTACCACCTAACAGACAGTTACTAGTTACTACCACCTAACAGACAGTTACTACCACCTAACCGACAGTTACTAGTTACTACCACCTAACAGACAGTTACTACCACCTAACCGACAGTTACTACCACCTAACAGACAGTTACTAGTTACTACCACCTAACAGACAGTTACTACCACCTAACCGACAGTTACTAGTTACTACCACCTAACAGACAGTTACTACCACCTAACCGACAGTTACTACCACCTAACCGACAGTTACTACCACCTAACAGACAGTTACTACCACCTAACAGACAGTTACTACCACCTAACAGACAGTTACTAGTTACTACCACCTAACAGACAGTTACTACCACCTAACAGACAGTTACTAGTTACTACCACCTAACAGACAGTTACTACCACCTAACAGACAGTTACTACCACCTAACAGACAGTTACTACCACCTAACAGACAGTTACTACCACCTAACAGACAGTTACTACCACCTAACAGACAGTTACTACCACCTAACAGACAGTTACTACCACCTAACAGACAGTTACTACCACCTAACAGACAGTTACTACCACCTAACAGACAGTTACTACCACCTAACAGACAGTTACTACCACCTAACAGACAGTTACTGCCACCTAACAGACAGTTACTACCACCTAACAGACAGTTACTGCCACCTAACAGACAGTTACTACCACCTAACAGACAGTTACTACCACCTAACAGACAGTTACTACCACCTAACAGACAGTTACTACCACCTAACAGACAGTTACTACCACCTAACAGACAGTTACTACCACCTAACAGACAGTTACTACCACCTAACAGACAGTTACTGCCACCTAACAGACAGTTACTACCACCCAACAGACAGTTACTACCACCTAACAGACAGTTACTGCCACCTAACAGACACCCAACAGACAGTTACTACCACCTAACAGACAGTTACTACCACCTAACAGACAGTTACTGCCACCTAACAGACAGTTACTACCACCTAACAGACAGTTACTACCACCTAACAGACAGTTACTACCACCTAACAGACAGTCACTACCACCTAACAGACAGTTACTGCCACCTAACAGACAGTTACTGCCACCTAACAGACAGTTACTACCACCTAACAGACAGTTACTACCACCTAACAGACAGTTACTACCACCTAACAGACAGTTACTACCACCTAACAGACAGTTACTACCACCTAACAGACAGTTACTACCACCTAACAGTCAGTTACTACCACCTAACAGACAGTTACTACCACCTAACAGACACCTAACAGACAGTTACTACCACCTAACAGTCAGTTACTACCACCTAACAGACAGTTACTACCACCTAACAGACAGTTACTACCACCTAACAGACAGTTACTAGTTACTACCACCTAACAGACAGTTACTGCCACCTAACAGACAGTTACTACCACCTAACAGACAGTTACTACCACCTAACAGACAGTTACTAGTTACTACCACCTAACAGACAGTTACTACCACCTAACAGACAGTTACTGCCACCTAACAGACAGTTACTACCACCTAACAGACAGTTACTAGTTACTACCACCTAACAGACAGTTACTAGTTACTACCACCTAACAGACAGTTACTACCACCTAACAGACAGTTACTACCACCTAACAGACATCTAACAGACAGTTACTACCACCTAACAGTCAGTTACTACCACCTAACAGACAGTTATTACCACCTAACAGACAGTTACTACCACCTAACAGACAGTTACTACCACCTAACAGACAGTTACTACCACCTAACCGACAGTTACTAGTTACTACCACCTAACAGACAGTTACTACCACCTAACAGACAGTTACTAGTTACTACCACCTAACAGACAGTTACTACCACCTAACCGACAGTTACTAGTTACTACCACCTAACAGACAGTTACTACCACCTAACAGACAGTTACTACCACCTAACCGACAGTTACTAGTTACTACCACCTAACAGACAGTTACTACCACCTAACCGACAGTTACTAGTTACTACCACCTAACAGACAGTTACTACCACCTAACAGACAGTTACTACCACCTAACAGACACCTAACAGACAGTTACTGCCACCTAACAGACAGTTACTACCACCTAACAGACAGTTACTACCACCTAACAGACAGTTACTACCACCTAACAGACAGTTACTACCACCTAACAGACAGTTACTACCACCTAACAGACAGTTACTACCACCTAACAGACAGTTACTACCACCTAACAGACAGTTACTACCACCTAACAGACAGTTACTACCACCTAACAGATAGTTACTACCACCTAACAGACAGTTACTAGTTACTGCCACCTAACAGACAGTTACTGCCACCTAACAGACAGTTACTACCACCTAACAGACAGTTACTACCACCTAACAGACAGTTACTACCACCTAACAGACAGTTACTACCACCTAACAGACAGTTACTACCACCTAACAGACAGTTACTACCACCTAACAGACAGTTACTACCACCTAACAGACAGTTACTGCCACCTAACAGACAGTTACTACCACCTAACAGACAGTTACTACCACCTAACAGACAGTTACTACCACCTAACAGACAGTTACTACCACCTAACAGACAGTTACTACCACCTAACAGACAGTTACTAGTTACTACCACCTAACAGACAGTTACTAGTTACTACCACCTAACAGACAGTTACTAGTTACTGCCACCTAACAGACAGTTACTGCCACCTAACAGACAGTTACTGCCACCTAACAGACAGTTACTACGACCTAACAGACAGTTACTGCCACCTAACAGACGGTTACTTGTTACTACCACCTAACAGACAGTTACTACCACCTAACAGACAGTTACTACCACCTAACAGACAGTTACTACCACCTAACAGACAGTTACTACCACCTAACAGTCAGTTACTACCACCTAACAGACAGTTACTACCACCTAACAGACACCTAACAGACAGTTACTACCACCTAACAGTCAGTTACTACCACCTAACAGACAGTTACTACCACCTAACAGACAGTTACTACCACCTAACAGACAGTTACTAGTTACTACCACCTAACAGACAGTTACTGCCACCTAACAGACAGTTACTACCACCTAACAGACAGTTACTACCACCTAACAGACAGTTACTAGTTACTACCACCTAACAGACAGTTACTACCACCTAACAGACAGTTACTGCCACCTAACAGACAGTTACTACCACCTAACAGACAGTTACTAGTTACTACCACCTAACAGACAGTTACTAGTTACTACCACCTAACAGACAGTTACTACCACCTAACAGACAGTTACTACCACCTAACAGACACCTAACAGACAGTTACTACCACCTAACAGTCAGTTACTACCACCTAACAGACAGTTACTACCACCTAACAGACAGTTACTACCACCTAACAGACAGTTACTACCACCTAACAGACAGTTACTACCACCTAACCGACAGTTACTAGTTACTACCACCTAACAGACAGTTACTACCACCTAACAGACAGTTACTAGTTACTACCACCTAACAGACAGTTACTACCACCTAACCGACAGTTACTAGTTACTACCACCTAACAGACAGTTACTACCACCTAACAGACAGTTACTACCACCTAACCGACAGTTACTAGTTACTACCACCTAACAGACAGTTACTGCCACCTAACAGACAGTTACTACCACCTAACAGACAGTTACTACCACCTAACCGACAGTTACTAGTTACTACCACCTAACAGACAGTTACTACCACCTAACCGACAGTTACTAGTTACTACCACCTAACAGACAGTTACTACCACCTAACAGACAGTTACTACCACCTAACAGACACCTAACAGACAGTTACTGCCACCTAACAGACAGTTACTACCACCTAACAGACAGTTACTACCACCTAACAGACAGTTACTACCACCTAACAGACAGTTACTACCACCTAACAGACAGTTACTACCACCTAACAGACAGTTACTACCACCTAACAGACAGTTACTACCACCTAACAGACAGTTACTACCACCTAACAGACAGTTACTACCACCTAACAGATAGTTACTACCACCTAACAGACAGTTACTAGTTACTGCCACCTAACAGACAGTTACTGCCACCTAACAGACAGTTACTACCACCTAACAGACAGTTACTACCACCTAACAGACAGTTACTACCACCTAACAGACAGTTACTACCACCTAACAGACAGTTACTACCACCTAACAGACAGTTACTACCACCTAACAGACAGTTACTACCACCTAACAGACAGTTACTGCCACCTAACAGACAGTTACTACCACCTAACAGACAGTTACTACCACCTAACAGACAGTTACTACCACCTAACAGACAGTTACTACCACCTAACAGACAGTTACTACCACCTAACAGACAGTTACTAGTTACTACCACCTAACAGACAGTTACTAGTTACTACCACCTAACAGACAGTTACTAGTTACTGCCACCTAACAGACAGTTACTGCCACCTAACAGACAGTTACTGCCACCTAACAGACAGTTACTACGACCTAACAGACAGTTACTGCCACCTAACAGACGGTTACTAGTTACTACCACCTAACAGACAGTTACTACCACCTAACAGACAGTTACTACCACCTAACAGACAGTTACTACCACCTAACAGACAGTTACTACCACCTAACAGACAGTTACTACCACCTAACAGACAGTTACTGCCACCTAACAGACAGTTACTGCCACCTAACAGACAGTTACTACCACCTAACAGACAGTTACTACCACCTAACAGACAGTTACTACCACCTAACAGACAGTTACTACCACCTAACCGACAGTTACTAGTTACTACCACCTAACAGACAGTTACTACCACCTAACAGACAGTTACTACCACCTAACAGACAGTTACTACCACCTAACAGACAGTTACTGCCACCTAACAGACACCTAACCGACAGTTACTAGTTACTACCACCTAACAGACAGTTACTACCACCTAACCGACAGTTACTAGTTACTGCCACCTAACAGACAGTTACTACCACCTAACCGACAGTTACTAGTTACTACCACCTAACAGACAGTTACTACCACCTAACCGACAGTTACTAGTTACTGCCACCTAACAGACAGTTACTACCACCTAACAGACAGTTACTACCACCTAACAGACAGTTACTACCACCTAACAGACAGTTACTGCCACCTAACAGACACCTAACCGACAGTTACTAGTTACTACCACCTAACAGACAGTTACTACCACCTAACAGACAGTTACTACCACCTAACAGACAGTTACTACCACCTAACCGACATTTACTAGTTACTACCACCTAACAGACAGTTACTACCACCTAACAGACAGTTACTACCACCTAACAGACAGTTACTACCACCTAACAGACAGTTACTACCACCTAACAGACAGTTACTACCACCTAACAGACAGTTACTGCCACCTAACCGACAGTTACTAGTTACTGCCACCTAACAGACAGTTACTACCACCTAACAGACAGTTACTGCCACCTAACAGACAGTTACTGCCACCTAACAGACACCTGACAGTTACTACCACCTAACAGACAGTTACTGCCACCTAACAGACAGTTACTACCACCTAACAGACAGTTACTACCACCTAACAGACAGTTACTACCACCTAACAGACACCTAACAGACAGTTACTGCCACCTAACAGACAGTTACTACCACCTAACAGACAGTTACTACGACCCAACAGACAGTTACTACCACCTAACCGACAGTTACTACCACCTAACAGACAGTTACTACCACCTAACAGACAGTTACTAGTTACTACCACCTAACAGACAGTTACTACCACCTAACAGACAGTTACTAGTTACTACCACCTAACAGACAGTTACTACCACCTAACAGACAGTTACTACCACCTAACAGACAGTTACTACCACCTAACAGACAGTTACTGCCACCTAACAGACAGTTACTACCACCTAACAGACAGTTACTAGTTACTACCACCTAACAGACAGTTACTACCACCTAACAGACAGTTACTACCACCTAACAGACAGTTACTAGTTACTACCACCTAACAGACAGTTACTACCACCTAACAGACAGTTACTAGTTACTACCACCTAACAGACAGTTACTACCACCTAACAGACAGTTACTAGTTACTACCACCTAACAGACAGTTACTACCACCTAACAGACAGTTACTACCACCTAACAGACAGTTACTAGTTACTACCACCTAACAGACAGTTACTACCACCTAACAGACAGTTACTACCACCTAACCGACAGTTACTACCACCTAACAGACAGTTACTACCACCTAACAGACAGTTACTACCACCTAACAGACAGTTACTACCACCTAACAGACAGTTACTACCACCTAACAGACAGTTACTACCACCTAACAGACACCTAACAGACAGTTACTACCACCTAACAGACAGTTACTACCACCTAACAGACAGTTACTACCACCTAACAGACAGTTACTACCACCTAACAGACGGTTACTAGTTACTACCACCTAACAGACAGTTACTACCACCTAACAGACAGTTACTACCACCTAACAGACAGTTACTACCACCTAACAGACAGTTACTGCCACCTAACAGACAGTTACTACCACCTAACAGACAGTTACTGCCACCTAACAGACAGTTACTACCACCTAACAGACAGTTACTACCACCTAACAGACAGTTACTACCACCTAACAGACAGTTACTACCACCTAACAGACAGTTACTACCACCTAACAGACAGTTACTACCACCTAACAGACAGTTACTACCACCTAACAGACAGTTACTACCACCTAACAGACAGTTACTACCACCTAACAGACAGTTACTACCACCTAACAGACAGTTACTACCACCTAACAGACAGTTACTACCACCTAACAGACAGTTACTACCACCTAACAGACAGTTACTACCACCTAACAGACAGTTACTACCACCTAACAGACAGTTACTACCACCTAACAGACAGTTACTACCACCTAACAGACAGTTACTACCACCTAACAGACAGTTACTACCACCTAACAGACAGTTACTACCACCTAACAGACAGTTACTACCACCTAACAGACAGTTACTACCACCTAACAGACACCTAACAGACAGTTACTACCACCTAACAGACAGTTACTACCACCTAACAGACAGTTACTACCACCTAACAGACAGTTACTACCACCTAACAGACAGTTACTACCAACTAACAGACAGTTACTACCACCTAACCGACAGTTACTAGTTACTACCACCTAACAGACAGTTACTACCACCTAACAGACAGTTACTACCACCTAACAGACAGTTACTACCACCTAACAGACAGTTACTAGTTACTACCACCTAACAGACAGTTACTGGTTACTACCACCTAACAGACACCTGACAGTTACTGCCACCTAACAGACAGTTACTGCCACCTAACAGACAGTTACTACCACCTAACAGACAGTTACTACCACCTAACAGACAGTTACTAGTTACTACCACCTAACAGACAGTTACTGGTTACTACCACCTAACAGACAGTTACTACCACCTAACAGACAGTTACTAGTTACTACCACCTAACAGACAGTTACTAGTTACTACCACCTAACAGACAGTTACTACCACCTAACAGACAGTTACTACCACCTAACAGACACCTAACAGACAGTTACTACCACCTAACAGACAGTTACTGCCACCTAACAGACAGTTACTACCACCTAACAGACAGTTACTGCCACCTAACAGACAGTTACTACCACCTAACAGACAGTTACTACCACCTAACAGACAGTTACTACCACCTAACAGACAGTTACTACCACCTAACAGACAGTTACTGCCACCTAACAGACAGTTACTACCACCTAACAGACAGTTACTGCCACCTAACAGACAGTTACTGCCACCTAACAGACAGTTACTACCACCTAACAGACACCTAACAGACAGTTACTACCACCTAACAGACAGTTACTACCACCTAACAGACACCTAACAGACAGTTACTACCACCTAACAGACAGTTACTACCACCTAACAGACAGTTACTACCACCTAACAGACAGTTACTACCACCTAACAGACAGTTACTACCACCTAACAGACAGTTACTACCACCTAACAGACAGTTACTACCACCTAACAGACAGTTACTACCACCTAACAGACAGTTACTACCACCTAACAGACAGTTATTACCACCTAACAGACAGTTACTGCCACCTAACAGACACCTGACAGTTACTGCCACCTAACAGACAGTTACTGCCACCTAACAGACAGTTACTACCACCTAACAGACAGTTACTACCACCTAACAGACAGTTACTACCACCTAACAGACAGTTACTACCACCTAACAGACAGTTACTACCACCTAACAGACAGTTACTACCACCTAACAGACAGTTACTACCACCTAACAGACAGTTACTAGTTACTACCACCTAACAGACAGTTACTAGTTACTACCACCTAACAGACAGTTACTACCACCTAACAGACAGTTACTACCACCTAACAGACAGTTACTACCACCTAACAGACAGTTACTACCACCTAACAGACAGTTACTGCCACCTAACAGACAGTTACTGCCACCTAACAGACAGTGGCCAGATTGCACCTTAACTCTTCTCAGTATGCATGTTTGATGATGCCTATGGGAAGGGTAAGGGAAAAGGGGATACCTAGTCAGCACATTTCAGAATGCATTTAACCAAAATGTTTGGCGTCCGATTTCTCTACAGTAACAGATGTGTTTTGCCATTATCTAAATGCAGAGCCATGTATTTAGAATTAAAATTAAATGTAATCACGGTTAATAAATACAATCACATTTTTCAAAAATTATTATGGATTTGTTTTTATGGATTTTATGAATTATTGTCAAAAGCACCGTTTTAATCAGCTACAGAATACCTCTAATATATAGCAGTATTATGTGTCAAACATCATTTGATGAATACTAGATATTAGATTTACCTAAAACTCAATAGAAACATGGTCCAATCTATTCTATTGTGCACATTTTGTGTAAGAATGTGTAAGAATTAATTATATTAATTTTTATTGACAGTAAAGGCCTATCACAAACCAAAGTAATTACCAGGTGCATGGTCATGTTGATGGGATTTCTTGCTGTTGGGTTTTAAAGAAATCCTTTGTTCCCCCGTTTGAGGTTGAGAGAGCCGCAGCCCGGTGGAGCAGAGGAGAGCAGGTTGGTTTGTTTAAACCTGACAGATGTTAGTGGTTTAAGACATGTCTTTTAATCCTATTTTGCCTGTGAAGGCGCCTTTAAAGATGTGAATACGCAACGGAAAATAGTAAACGTCTGGAGAGTGGCAGCTTGCCTTTTTTTAATGTCCGCTATGACAGTAGTCTTCAACACTTCAAACCGTAAAATAAAAACACAAGCTGAATTTGAGCTGAGTGTGTGACCAACTGCTTGACATTTTTGTCATAAGTTGATAAGTTTTAATTCACTATTCATGGTCTATTTCCTCGACAAAAGATGTGATAATATTTATTTACAAATGTTTAATAATCCAATTATTTATATTATTATTTAGTATATTATCATACCATATTAATATATATTTTTTATTAATATACTATTATTACATATATTTACTATATATAATAGTGTTGAACAAATTCAATATTTAGTAATCATAGTTAATATTTATTGAATAAACCACTTCCTGTTTTGTGAATAGTTTCCTTCTTATATTGTTTGCAACTTGTAAAAAACGGTTCCATAGTTTGATCCTTATATTTGACTTTGAAATGTTTATTTTAGTGAATATATAATTATCAAATTTATCCTCTGAGAATTATTTCAATATTATACCATTTACAAATGTGTTTATTCATTTTACTGTAGAATTATTTCTTCAAGAGTTGTCTTTAGTTATTTTAAAATATTATATTACAGTAATAACTTCATTCTATATTACAGTAATAACTCATTCTATATTACAGTAATAACACCATTCTAAATGACAGTAATACATACATTCTATATTACAGTAATAACTCCATTCTATATTACAGTAATAACTCATTATATATTACAGTAATAACGCCATTCTAAATTACAGTAATAACTCCATTCTATATTACAGTAATAACTCCATTCTATATTACAGTAATAACTCCATTCTAAATTACAGTAATAACTCCATCCTATATTACAGTAATAACTCATTATATATTACAGTAGTAACGCCATTCTAAATTACAGTAATAACTCCAATCTATATTACAGTAATAACTCCATTCTATATTACAGTAATAACTAAATTCTATATTACAGTAATAACTACATTCTATATTATAGTATAAACTACATTCTATATCACAGTAATAACTACATTCTCTATTACAGTAATAACTACATTCTATATTACAGTAATAACTACATTCTAAATCAAAATAGAATGAAAGAGGTCTTCAGCTTTAATTACTTTCATTTAGAATGAGTTATTACTGTAATACGGAATGTAGTTATTACTGTAATACGGAATGCAGTTATTACTCTAATATAGAATTAAGTTATTACTGTAATACAGAATGTAGTTATTACTGTAATATAGAATGTAGTTATTCTGTATTACAGTAATAACTCCATTCTAAATTACAGTAATAACTCCATTCTAAATGAAAATAGAATGAAAGAGGTCTTCAGCTGTATTGCTAATTCACTGATCCTTACTGCTATGATTCATTATTACAGTAGGACTGTTGATTATGTGTAAATGTATTATTGTTAATCTAGTACAACCACAACCTCCTCTTCCACTGTCTCTATTACTTGACCACAACTGTTGCGGATGAAAGTTATTTTTACCATAAGGCACTAGTAATAATACTCATCATTATATGTCCTGTTTCCTGGACTCAGATGTAGCCTAGTCCTGAATTTAAAAAAAACAAAACAATTCTCAACAGAGAATAAATCATTAGAAAGAGAATCTCCCGTTGGCGATGTATTTTAGTCTCGGATTAGATTGGAATCTGCGTCCAGGAAACAGTCCCCTATACATTACGTCCACTTGACTGTACAATTGGCTGCTCCTAGTACTGTTCATAATGACTACAGTCATTCCCTGTGACACAGCGTCTTTCCAGGGAACATTAGAATAGTCATGTCAGATAGAACAGAACGGACGGTGGCTGGACACTACGATCAATAGCTGTGAATGTTACGGAGGTGCGCGTCCCAAATTGGCACCCTATTCTCCGTACAGTGCGCTACTGGTCAAAAGTTCTGCACTATAACGACGTGCAATTTGGGACAGTCGTTAAGCAGAGATGGCCCTCTCTCCTGTAGTCATGAAGCAGAGATGGCCCTCTCTCCTGTAGTCATGAAGCAGAGATGGCCCTCTCTCCTGTAGTTATGAAGCAGAGATGGCCCTCTCTCCTGTAGTTATGAAGCAGAGATGGCCCTCTCTCCTGTAGATATGAAGCAGAGATGGCCCTCTCTCCAGTAGTCATGAAGCAGAGATGGCCCTCTCTCCAGTAGTCATGAAGCAGAGATGGCCCTCTCTCCAGTAGTCATGAAGCAGAGATGGCCCTCTCTCCTGTAGTTATGAAGCAGAGATGGCCCTCTCTCCTGTAGTTATGAAGCAGAGATGGCCCTCTCTCCAGTAGTAATGAAGCAGAGATGGCCCCCTCTCCAGTAGTCATGAAGCAGAGATGGCCCTCTCTCCTGTAGTTATGAAGCAGAGATGGCCCTCTCTCCAGTAGTCATGAAGCAGAGATGGCCCTCTCTCCTGTAGTTATGAAGCAGAGATGGCCCTCTCTCCTGTAGTTATGAAGCAGAGATGGCCCTCTCTCCAGTAGTCATGAAGCAGAGATGGCCCTCTCTCCTGTAGTTATGAAGCAGAGATGGCCCTCTCTCCTGTAGTTATGAAGCAGAGATGGCCCTCTCTCCAGTAGTCATGAAGCAGAGATGGCCCTCTCTCCTGTAGTTATGAAGCAGAGATGGCCCTCTCTCCAGTAGTCATGAAGCAGAGATGGCCCTCTCTCCTGTAGTCATGAAGCAGAGATGGCCCTCTCTCCAGTAGTCATGAAGCAGAGATGGCCCTCTCTCCTGTAGTTATGAAGCAGAGATGGCCCTCTCTCCTGTAGTTATGAAGCAGAGATGGCCCTCTCTCCAGTAGTCATGAAGCAGAGATGGCCCTCTCTCCTGTAGTCATGAAGCAGAGATGGCCCTCTCTCCTGTAGTCATGAAGCAGAGATGGCCCTCTCTCCTGTAGTTATGAAGCAGAGATGGCCCTCTCTCCTGTAGTTATGATGCAGAGATGGCCCTCTCTCCAGTAGTAATGAAGCAGAGATGGCCCCCTCTCCAGTAGTCATGAAGCAGAGATGGCCCTCTCTCCTGTAGTTATGAAGCAGAGATGGCCCTCTCTCCAGTAGTCATGAAGCAGAGATGGCCCTCTCTCCTGTAGTTATGAAGCAGAGATGGCCCT
This sequence comes from Salvelinus fontinalis, assembly GCF_029448725.1. Taxonomy (NCBI): domain Eukaryota; kingdom Metazoa; phylum Chordata; class Actinopteri; order Salmoniformes; family Salmonidae; genus Salvelinus; species Salvelinus fontinalis. The sequence goes on along the minus strand of NC_074685.1, from coordinate 1,810,947 downwards.
CTCTCCTGTAGTTATGAAGCAGAGATGGCCCTCTCTCCAGTAGTCATGAAGCAGAGATGGCCCTCTCTCCTGTAGTTATGAAGCAGAGATGGCCCTCTCTCCTGTAGTTATGAAGCAGAGATGGCCCTCTCTCCAGTAGTCATGAAGCAGAGATGGCCCTCTCTCCTGTAGTTATGAAGCAGAGATGGCCCTCTCTCCAGTAGTCATGAAGCAGAGATGGCCCTCTCTCCTGTAGTCATGAAGCAGAGATGGCCCTCTCTCCAGTAGTCATGAAGCAGAGATGGCCCTCTCTCCTGTAGTTATGAAGCAGAGATGGCCCTCTCTCCTGTAGTTATGAAGCAGAGATGGCCCTCTCTCCAGTAGTCATGAAGCAGAGATGGCCCTCTCTCCAGTAGTCATGAAGCAGAGATGGCCCTCTCTCCTGTAGTTATGAAGCAGAGATGGCCCTCTCTCCTGTAGTTATGAAGCAGAGATGGCCCTCTCTCCAGTAGTCATGAAGCAGAGATGGCCCCCTCTCCAGTAGTCATGAAGCAGAGATGGCCCTCTCTCCTGTAGTCATGAAGCAGAGATGGCCCTCTCTCCTGTAGTTATGAAGCAGAGATGGCCCTCTCTCCTGTAGTCATGAAGCAGAGATGGCCCTCTCTCCAGTAGTTATGAAGCAGAGATGGCCCTCTCTCCAGTAGTCATGAAGCAGAGCTGGCCCTCTCTCCTGTAGTCATGAAGCAGAGATGGCCCTCTCTCCTGTAGTCATGAAGCAGAGATGGCCCTCTCTCCAGTAGTCATGAAGCAGAGATGGCCCTCTCTCATGTAGTTATGAAGCAGAGATGGCCCTCTCTCCTGTAGTCATGAAGCAGAGATGGCCCTCTCTCCTGTAGTTATGAAGCAGAGATGGCCCTCTCTCCAGTAGTCATGAAGCAGAGATGACCCTCTCTCCTGTAGTTATGAAGCAGAGATGGCCCTCTTCAGTAGTCATGAAGCAGAGATGGCCCTCTCTCCTGTAGTTATGAAGCAGAGATGGCCCTCTCTCCTGTAGTTATGAAGCAGAGATGGCCCTCTCTCCTGTAGTCATGAAGCAGAGATGGCCCCCTCTCCAGTAGTCATGAAGCAGAGATGGCCCTCCAGTAGTAATGAAGCAGAGATGGCCCTCTCTCCAGTAGTCATGAAGCAGAGATGGCCCTCTCTCCTTTAGTTATGAAGCAGAGATGGCCCTCTCTCCAGTAGTCATGAAGCAGAGATGGCCCTCTCTCCAGTAGTCATGAAGCAGAGATGGCCCTCTCTCCTGTAGTTATGAAGCAGAGATGGCCCTCTCTCCTGTAGTTATGAAGCAGAGATGGCCCTCTCTCCAGTAGTCATGAAGCAGAGATGGCCCTCTCTCCAGTAGTCATGAAGCAGAGCTGGCCCTCTCTCCTGTAGTCATGAAGCAGAGCTGGCCCTCTCTCCTGTAGTCATGAAGCAGAGATGGCCCTCTCTCCAGTAGTTATGAAGCAGAGATGGCCCCCTCTCCAGTAGTCATGAAGCAGAGATGGTCCTCTCTCCTGTAGTTATGAAGCAGAGATGGCCCTCTCTCCAGTAGTCATGAAGCAGAGATGGCCCTCTCTCCTGTAGTTATGAAGCAGAGATGGCCCTCTCTCCAGTAGTCATGAAGCAGAGATGGCCCTCTCTCCTGTAGTTATGAAGCAGAGATGGCCCTCTCTCCTGTAGTCATGAAGCAGAGATGGCCCTCTCTCCAGTAGTCATGAAGCAGAGATGGCCCTCTCTCCTGTAGTAATGAAGCAGAGATGGCCCTCTCTCCAGTAGTCATGAAGCAGAGATGGCCCTCTCTCCAGTAGTCATGAAGCAGAGATGGCCCTCTCTCCTGTAGTTATGAAGCAGAGATGGCCCTCTCTCCAGTAGTCATGAAGCAGAGATGGCCCCCTCTCCAGTAGTCATGAAGCAGAGATGGCCCTCTCTCCTGTAGTCATGAAGCAGAGATGGCCCTCTCTCCTGTAGTCATGAAGCAGAGATGGCCCTCTCTCCAGTAGTCATGAAGCAGAGATGGCCCCCTCTCCAGTAGTCATGAAGCAGAGATGGCCCTCTCTCCTGTAGTTATGAGGGGATTCATTGGTGGGCAGTGGGGGTCAGAGGTGACGACCCCCAGGGGTCGTAGGCGGGATAGTCACTGCTTTAGTGTCCTTCCCTCTTTATACACTCGGCTCTCAGTGTGATTAACATGTGGGTGTAATAGGGAGTGGGGCTGGGGGCTAGTTACCTTCCCTTCTGCCAGGGGTGACAGAGTGGGCTGTGGAATGGGTGGCATCTCAACCAGAGTTTAAATAGAAAAAATAAGTCACCTCTAGAGTGGAAATTAACCAATGTAACATTCTAGAGTGGAAATTAACCAATGTAACATTCTGGAATTCATTCCTTTCCCTCCATATTCCCTCCATATTATTTCCATCTTATTTCCTTCCTTCTTCACCTCATTTAATTATGTAAAAATGATGCTTCTTTAGGTTCTCTATGCCCACACATTCCCCCCCTGATTCCACCACTGATCTTAACAGTAGACGACTACATTGTTTATAAACTACACATGTATTATCTTCATTTGATCAGTATTGTCACAACAAAAATAATCCTGCAGCGACAGGATTTGAACGTTTAGTTCATAATGTTGCTTGATCGGTGGTTAGGTTATTAGCTGGACGAAAGCTGCAGTAGCCCTGTATGGCCTGGTTAACAACAGCCTCTCTCTCTCTCTCTCTCTCTCTCTCTCTCTCTCTCTCTCTCTCTCTCTCTCTCTCTCTCTCTCTCTCTCTCTCTCTCCCCCTCCCCCCCCTCTCAATCTCCCTCTCTCTCTCTCCCCCCTCCCTCCCTCCCTTGTCTCTCTCTCTCTCTCTCTCTCTCCCCCCCCCTCTCTATCTCCCTCTCTCTCTCTCCCCCTCCCTCCCTTCTCTCTCTCCCTCTCTCTCTCTCCCTCTTCCCCCTCTCTCTCCCCCCCCTCCCTCCCTTCTTCCCCCCCTCTCTCTCCCCCTCCCCCCCCCTCCCTCCCTTCTCTCGCCCTCCCACTGTCTCTCAAATCAATTAAATTCAAGGGGCTTTATTAGCGTGGGAACCGTGTTAACATTGTCAAAGCAAGTGAAGTAGATAATATACAAAAGTGAAATAAACAATGAAAATGAACAGTAAACATTACACTCACAGAAGTTCTAAAAGAATAAAGACATTACAAATGTAGGTGTTTGTCCCCCTGTGTGCTGAGGGTGTCAGGTTTATGTCCAATTCTGGCATTTAGGTCGCCACAGACTAGTACATGTCCCTAGGCCTGGAAATGGTTGATCTCTCTCCTTCGCTCGCTCTCTCTCTCTCTCTCTCTCTCTCTCTCTCTCTCTCTCTCTCTCTCTCTCTCTCTCGGTCTCTCTCTCTCTCTCTCTCGGTCTCTCTCTCTCTCTGTCTCTCCCTCCCTCTCTCTCTGTCTCTCTCTCTGTCTCTCTCTCTCTCTCCCTCTCTCTCTCTCTCTCTCTGTCTCTCTCTCTCTCTCTCTCTCTCTCTCTCTCTCTCTCTCTCTCTCTCTCTCTCTCTCTCTCTCTCTCTCGGTCTCTCTCTCTCTGTCTCTCTCTCTGTCTCTCTCTCTCTCTCTCCCTCTCTCTCTCTCTCTCTGTCTCTCTCTCTCTCTCTCTCTCATATCCTCGGATATTGTCTCTGATCATAAGGCTTTGACATTCATAACAATCCAATCTTGTTATTGATCATTTTCTCACCAGTAGATAGTGATTGATTGGTCCTCAACACACACACTGATATTATGACGATAACATATTCTTAACACATCAAAATAATGTGTGATTGTGGAACACTATTTCAGCGTTGATATTTTTCTTTCTGAAATATAATATTATTATTTTATTATTTTAGGCAGTTTCCATAATCAGCAATAATTATTTATTGTCATTCAATTTTTTTTTTCAACGATTAGAAAGTTATTTAAAAAGTAGTCTATTTGAAACAAATTATTGGATTTATATAAAATGTAATATATCCAAAATTTGACTCAATTATAAATAAAGTCTTTAAATAGTTATATGGGGAAAAACCAAGCAGAATGTCTCTACGTATGCAGAGAGAGTAATGGAGATAAGAGTTTACACTCTGTTGCTTATGACGTTGTGTTACTATTGTACTACTGGCCCATTGTAATGGCTAATGAATTAGAATAGCAGATACATCACTCTGACATCTCTCAAACTAGAGGCCCATCTCTGTTTCTGACCGGGCTCCTTCTCCATCAGGGTTGGTCACTCAATTCAGGAAGTGATTTGAATTTAAAATCACTTCCTAAATTTAAACTTTTTTTTAAAGAAAGCTTTAAGTTATTAATAGAGGAACCATTTTCAAATAATTGTCATTTTTCAGTTTATTGTCAATTTCAGTTTACTTCCTGAATTGACCCCCAACCCTATCCTACATGTTCATACTATATTGTACCCACATCATTCTGTAAGATTGTTGTTGTTTCTGAAAATACAATTTAGAAGAATATATCTATTACTATTTATTATTATTTAAATAAAAAAATACACACATAATCATTTCGAACAAAACATGAAGTGTGAGGTCTCCTCCAAGTTAAGGAGAAGTAATCAATCACTATTGGCAAAGAAATGGTGTCATGCTTAATAGGAGGGCGGGAGGGGGAGAGAGAGAGACAACTAGAGAGAGATAAGGTGGGGAGAGAAGAGAGAGAGAGAGATAATTACTTGACAAATTGGAAAGAATTAACAAAAAAACAGAGCAAACTAGAATGGTATTTGGCCCTAAACAGAGAGTACACAGTGGTAGAATACCTGACCACTGTGACTGACCCAAATTTAAGGAAAGCTTTGACTATGTACAGACTCAGTGAGCCTTGCTATTGAGAAAGGCCGCCGTAGGCAGACCTGGCTCTCAAGAGATGAGAGCCAGGTCTGCAAATTCTGATCCGATTCTGTCCGATTACACTGCAAATTCTGATCCGATTCTGTCCGATTACACTGCAAATTCTGATCCGATTCTGTCCGATTACACTGCAAATTCTGATCCAATTCTGCCGGATTACACTGCAGACAGTGTTGTGTCAGGGATGGTACAGTTTGTCTGTCAGATTTGTACATTATTTGTTGTTATGGTTTCTCAGCATCTAACTGCTTGTGTCTACGGTGTTGTTTATCCATTATCCATCCAAATGTGTTCCCAGGGAGTACAGCCCAATGTGTTCCCAGGGAGTACAGCCCAATGTGTTCCCAGGGAGTACAGCCCAATGTGTTCCCAGGGAGTACAGCCCAATGTGTTCCCAGGGAGTACAGCCCAATGTGTTCCCAGGGAGTACAGCCCAATGTGTTCCCAGGTAGTACAGCCCAATGTGTTCCCAGGGAGTACAGCCCAATGTGTTCCCAGGGAGTACAGCCCAATGTGTTCCCAGGGAGTACAGCCCAATGTGTTCCCAGGTAGTACAGCCCAATGTGTTCCCAGGGAGTACAGCCCAATGTGTTCCCAGGGAGTACAGCCCAATGTGTTCCCAGGGAGTACAGCCCAATGGGTTCCCAGGGAGTACAGCCCAATGTGTTCCCAGGGAGTACAGCCCAATGTGTTCCCAGGGAGTACAGCCCAATGTGTTCCCAGGGAGTACAGCCCAATGTGTTCCCAGGGAGTACAGCCCAATGTGTTCCCAGGTAGTACAGCCCAATGTGTTCCCAGGGAGTACAGCCCAATGTGTTCCCAGGGAGTACAGCCCAATGTGTTCCCAGGGAGTACAGCCCAATGGGTTCCCAGGGAGTACAGCCCAATGTGTTCCCAGGGAGTAAAGCCCAATGTGTTCCCAGGTAGTACAGCCCAATGTGTTCCCAGGTAGTACAGCCCAGTGTGTTCCCAGCCCAATGGCTTCCCAGGGAGTACAGCCCAATGTTTTCATAGGGAGTACAGCCCAATGTGTTCCCAGGGAGTACAGCCCAATGTGTTCCCAGGTAGTACAGCCCAGTGTGTTCCCAGCCCAATGGGTTCCCAGGGAGTACAGCCCAATGGGTTCCCAGGGAGTACAGCCCAATGTGTTCCCAGGGAGTACAGCCCAATGTGTTCCCAGCCCAATGTGTTCCCGGGGAGTACAGCCCAATGTGTTCCCAGCCCAATGTGTTCCCAGGGAGTACAGCCCAATGTGTTCCCAGGTAGTACAGCCCAATGTGTTCCCAGGGAGTACAGCCCAATGTGTTCCCAGGGAGTACAGCCCAATGTGTTCCCAGGGAGTACAGCCCAATGGGTTCCCAGGGAGAACAGCCCAATGTGTTCCCAGGGAGTACAGCCCAATGTGTTCCCAGGTAGTACAGCCCAATGTGTTCCCAGGTAGTACAGCCCAGTGTGTTCCCAGCCCAATGGCTTCCCAGGGAGTACAGCCCAATGTTTTCATAGGGAGTACAGCCCAATGTGTTCCCAGGGAGAACAGCCCAATGTGTTCCCAGGGAGTACAGCCCAATGTGTTCCCAGGTAGTACAGCCCAGTGTGTTCCCAGCCCAATGGGTTCCCAGGGAGTACAGCCCAATGGGTTCCCAGGGAGTACAGCCCAATGTGTTCCCAGGGAGTACAGCCCAATGTGTTCCCAGCCCAATGTGTTCCCGGGGAGTACAGCCCAATGTGTTCCCAGCCCAATGTGTTCCCAGGGAGTACAGCCCAATGTGTTCCCGGTCGTGTCGATTCCTCCCGGTCTTACCTAATATGCACACATTGTATGTAGACTTATTTTTCTACTGTATTATTGACTGTATGTTTGTTTATTCCATGTGTAACTCTGTGTTGTTGTATGTGTCGAACTGCTTTGCTTTATCTTGGCCAGGTCGCAATTGTAAATGAGAACGTGTTCTCAATTGGCCTACCTGGTTAAATAAAGGTGAAAAAAATAAATAATAATAATTAAAATAATCTATGCGAGTTCACAACATTGCCCCCTCGCGTGCAACCTATCGGATTCCGTTACGCACAACATGCAGCTACCCAAGAAGCGTGGTTGGCTCCCAGGCCCGCCCAATGGCGACCACTGTGTACGTTGTGACAACACGGCCAATACAACGTTTCTTTTAGCACCCGAGAACAGGTAAAGAATACTAAATCCAATAACGTAATTAATTGTAGCACCACAAATGTCATTTGCATGCTGAAATGTATCTTCACCCGGGGGGGCTGCTTATATTGGTCAAACTAAACAAACATTGAAACATCGCATCGCAGAACAAAAGGCAGCTATTCGAAATAGAAACATGGACTATTTGTACTGCGCGCCACTGCATGGAAGCCAAACGTGGCTCGCCTTCCTCCCTGTGTTTCTGCAGCTGCAGAACACGTCCTCGTTTCACCAAGAGGGAGATGACATCATACCTAAACTGAAACAAAGCGAGGTGACATCATACCTAAACTGAAACAAAGGGAGGTGACATCATACCTAAACTGAAACAAAGCGAGGTGACATCATACCTAAACTGAAACAAAGGGAGGTGACATCATACCTAAACTGAAACAAAGGGAGATGACATCATACCTAAACTGAAACAAAGGGAGATGACATCATACCTAAACTGAAACAAAGGGAGATGACATCATACCTAAACTGAAACAAAGGAGGGTGACATCATACCTAAACTGAAACAAAGGGAGATGACATCATACCTAAACTGAAACAAAGGGAGATGACATCATGCCTAAACTGAAACAAAGGGAGATGACATCATACCTAAACTGAAACAAAGGGAGATGATATCATACCTAAACTGAAACAAAGCGAGGTGACATCATACCTAAACTGAAACAAAGGGAGGTGACATCATACCTAAACTGAAACAAAGGGAGGTGACATCATACCTAGACTGAAACAAAGCGAGGTGACATCATACCTAAACTGAAACAAAGCGAGGTGACATCATACCTAAACTGAAACAAAGCGAGGTGACATCATACCTAAACTGAAACAAAGCGAGGTGACATCATACCTAAACTGAAACAAAGGGAGGTGACATCATACCTAAACTGAAACAAAGGGAGGTGACATCATACCTAAACGGAAAAAAAGGGAGGTGACATCATACCTAAACTGAAACAAAGCGAGGTGACATCATACCTAAACTGAAACAAAGGGAGGTGACATCATACCTAAACTGAAACAAAGGGAGGTGACATCATACCTAAACTGAAACAAAGGGAGGTGACATCATACCTAAACTGAAACAAAGGGAGATGACATCATACCTAAACTGAAACAAAGGGAGATGACATCATACCTAAACTGAAACAAAGGGAGATGACATCATACCTAAACTGAAACAAAGGGAGATGACATCATACCTAAACTGAAACAAAGGGAGATGACATCATACCTAAACTGAAACAAAGGAGGGTGACATCATACCTAAACTGAAACAAAGGGAGATGACATCATACCTAAACTGAAACAAAGGGAGATGACATCATGCCTAAACTGAAACAAAGGGAGATGACATCATACCTAAACTGAAACAAAGGGAGATGATATCATACCTAAACTGAAACAAAGCGAGGTGACATCATACCTAAACTGAAACAAAGGGAGGTGACATCATACCTAAACTGAAACAAAGGGAGGTGACATCATACCTAAACTGAAACAAAGCGAGGTGACATCATACCTAAACTGAAACAAAGCGAGGTGACATCATACCTAAACTGAAACAAAGCGAGGTGACATCATACCTAAACTGAAACAAAGCGAGGTGACATCATACCTAAACTGAAACAAAGCGAGGTGACATCATACCTAAACTGAAACAAAGGGAGGTGACATCATACCTAAACTGAAACAAAGGGAGGTGACATCATACCTAAACGGAAAAAAAGGGAGGTGACATCATACCTAAACTGAAACAAAGCGAGGTGACATCATACCTAAACTGAAACAAAGGGAGGTGACATCATACCTAAACTGAAACAAAGGGAGGTGACATCATACCTAAACTGAAACAAAGCGAGGTGACATCATACCTAAACTGAAACAAAGGGAGGTGACATCATACCTAAACTGAAACAAAGCGAGGTGACATCATACCTAAACTGAAACAAAGCGAGGTGACATCATACCTAAACTGAAACAAAGGGAGGTGACATCATACCTAAACTGAAACAAAGGGAGGTGACATCATACCTAAACTGAAACAAAGCGAGGTGACATCATACCTAAACTGAAACAAAGCGAGGTGACATCATACCTAAACTGAAACAAAGGGAGGTGACATCATACCTAAACTGAAACAAAGGGAGGTGACATCATACCTAAACGGAAAAAAAGGGAGGTGACATCATACCTAAACTGAAACAAAGCGAGGTGACATCATACCTAAACTGAAACAAAGGGAGGTGACATCATACCTAAACTGAAACAAAGGGAGGTGACATCATACCTAAACTGAAACAAAGGGAGGTGACATCATACCTAAACTGAAACAAAGGGAGATGACATCATACCTAAACTGAAACAAAGGGAGATGACATCATACCTAAACTGAAACAAAGGGAGATGACATCATACCTAAACTGAAACAAAGGGAGATGACATCATACCTAAACTGAAACAAAGGGAGATGACATCATACCTAAACTGAAACAAAGGAGGGTGACATCATACCTAAACTGAAACAAAGGGAGATGACATCATACCTAAACTGAAACAAAGGGAGATGACATCATGCCTAAACTGAAACAAAGGGAGATGACATCATACCTAAACTGAAACAAAGGGAGATGATATCATACCTAAACTGAAACAAAGCGAGGTGACATCATACCTAAACTGAAACAAAGGGAGGTGACATCATACCTAAACTGAAACAAAGGGAGGTGACATCATACCTAAACTGAAACAAAGCGAGGTGACATCATACCTAAACTGAAACAAAGCGAGGTGACATCATACCTAAACTGAAACAAAGCGAGGTGACATCATACCTAAACTGAAACAAAGCGAGGTGACATCATACCTAAACTGAAACAAAGGGAGGTGACATCATACCTAAACTGAAACAAAGCGAGGTGACATCATACCTAAACTGAAACAAAGGGAGGTGACATCATACCTAAACTGAAACAAAGGGAGATGACATCATACCTAAACTGAAACAAAGGGAGATGACATCATACCTAAACTGAAACAAAGGGAGATGACATCATACCTAAACTGAAACAAAGGGAGATGACATCATACCTAAACTGAATCAAAGGAGGGTGACATCATACCTAAACTGAAACAAAGGGAGATGACATCATACCTAAACTGAAACAAAGGGAGATGACATCATACCTAAACTGAAACAAAGGGAGGTGACATCATACCTAAACTGAAACAAAGGGAGGTGACATCATACCTAAACTGAAACAAAGCGAGGTGACATCATACCTAAACTGAAACAAAGGGAGGTGACATCATACCTAAACTGAAACAAAGGGAGGTGACATCATACCTAAACTGAAACAAAGCGAGGTGACATCATACCTAAACTGAAACAAAGCGAGGTGACATCATACCTAAACTGAAACAAAGCGAGGTGACATCATACCTAAACTGAAACAAAGCGAGGTGACATCATACCTAAACTGAAACAAAGGGAGGTGACATCATACCTAAACTGAAACAAAGGGAGGTGACATCATACCTAAACTGAAACAAAGGAAGGTGACATCATACCTAAACTGAAACAAAGCGAGGTGACATACCTAAACTGAAACAAAGGGAGGTGACATCATACCTAAACTGAAACAAAGCGAGGTGACATCATACCTAAACTGAAACAAAGGGAGATGACATCATACCTAAACTGAAACAAAGGGAGATGACATCATACCTAAACTGAAACAAAGGAGGGTGACATCATACCTAAACTGAAACAAAGGGAGATGACATCATACCTAAACTGAAACAAAGGGAGATGACATCATACCTAAACTGAAACAAAGGGAGATGACATCATACCTAAACTGAAACAAAGGGAGATGACATCATACCTAAACTGAAACAAAGGGAGGTGACATCATACCTAAACTGAAACAAAGGGAGGTGACATCATACCTAAACTGAAACAAAGGGAGGTGACATCATACCTAAACTGAAACAAAGGGAGATGACATCATACCTAAACTGAAACAAAGGGAGATGACATCATACCTAAACTGAAACAAAGGGAGATGACATCATACCTAAACTGAAACAAAGGGAGGTGACATCATACCTAAACTGAAACAAAGGGAGGTGACATCATACCTAAACTGAAACAAAGGGAGGTGACATCATACCTAAACTGAAACAAAGCGAGGTGACATCATACCTAAACTGAAACAAAGGGAGGTGACATCATACCTAAACTGAAACAAAGCGAGGTGACATCATACCTAAACTGAAACAAAGCGAGGTGACATCATACCTAAACTGAAACAAAGGGAGATGACATCATACCTAAACTGAAACAAAGGGAGATGACATCATACCTAAACTGAATCAAAGGAGGGTGACATCATACCTAAACTGAAACAAAGGGAGATGACATCATACCTAAACTGAAACAAAGGGAGATGACATCATACCTAAACTGAAACAAAGGGAGGTGACATCATACCTAAACTGAAACAAAGGGAGATGACATCATACCTAAACTGAAACAAAGCGAGGTGACATCATACCTAAACTGAAACAAAGCGAGGTGACATCATACCTAAACTGAAACAAAGGGAGGTGACATCATACCTAAACTGAAACAAAGCGAGGTGACATCATACCTAAACTGAAACAAAGCGAGGTGACATCATACCTAAACTGAAACAAAGCGAGGTGACATCATACCTAAACTGAAACAAAGCGAGGTGACATCATACCTAAACTGAAACAAAGGGAGGTGACATCATACCTAAACTGAAACAAAGGGAGATGACATCATACCTAAACTGAAACAAAGGGAGATGACATCATACCTAAACTGAAACAAAGGGAGATGACATCATACCTAAACTGAAACAAAGGAGGGTGACATCATACCTAAACTGAAACAAAGGGAGATGACATCATACCTAAACGGAAAAAAAGGGAGATGACATCATACCTAAACTGAAACAAAGCGAGGTGACATCATACCTAAACTGAAACAAAGGGAGGTGACATCATACCTAAACTGAAACAAAGGGAGGTGACATCATACCTAAACTGAAACAAAGCGAGGTGACATCATACCTAAACTGAAACAAAGCGAGGTGACATCATACCTAAACTGAAACAAAGCGAGGTGACATCATACCTAAACTGAAACAAAGCGAGGTGACATCATACCTAAACTGAAACAAAGGGAGGTGACATCATACCTAAACTGAAACAAAGGGAGGTGACATCATACCTAAACGGAAAAAAAGGGAGGTGACATCATACCTAAACTGAAACAAAGCGAGGTGACATCATACCTAAACTGAAACAAAGGGAGGTGACATCATACCTAAACTGAAACAAAGGGAGGTGACATCATACCTAAACTGAAACAAAGGGAGGTGACATCATACCTAAACTGAAACAAAGGGAGATGACATCATACCTAAACTGAAACAAAGGGAGATGACATCATACCTAAACTGAAACAAAGGGAGATGACATCATACCTAAACTGAAACAAAGCGAGGTGACATCATACCTAAAATGAAACAAAGGGAGATGACATCATACCTAAACTGAAACAAAGGGAGGTGACATCATACCTAAACTGAAACAAAGCGAGATGACATCATACCTAAACTGAAACAAAGCGAGGTGACATCATACCTAAACTGAAACAAAGGGAGGTGACATCATACCTAAACTGAAACAAAGCGAGGTGACATCATACCTAAACTGAAACAAAGGGAGGTGACATCATACCTAAACTGAAACAAAGGGAGATGACATCATACCTAAACTGAAACAAAGCGAGGTGACATCATACCTAAACTGAAACAAAGGGAGGTGACATCATACCTAAACTGAAACAAAGGGAGGTGACATCATACCTAAACTGAAACAAAGCGAGAGGACATCATACCTAAACTGAAACAAAGCGAGGTGACATCATACCTAAACTGAAACAAAGCGAGGTGACATCATACCTAAACTGAAACAAAGCGAGGTGACATCATACCTAAACTGAAACAAAGGGAGGTGACATCATACCTAAACTGAAACAAAGCGAGGTGACATCATACCTAAACTGAAACAAAGGGAGGTGACATCATACCTAAACTGAAACAAAGGGAGATGACATCATACCTAAACTGAAACAAAGGGAGATGACATCATACCTAAACTGAAACAAAGGGAGATGACATCATACCTAAACTGAAACAAAGGGAGATGACATCATACCTAAACTGAATCAAAGGAGGGTGACATCATACCTAAACTGAAACAAAGGGAGATGACATCATACCTAAACTGAAACAAAGGGAGATGACATCATACCTAAACTGAAACAAAGGGAGGTGACATCATACCTAAACTGAAACAAAGGGAGATGACATCATACCTAAACTGAAACAAAGCGAGGTGACATCATACCTAAACTGAAACAAAGGGAGGTGACATCATACCTAAACTGAAACAAAGGGAGGTGACATCATACCTAAACTGAAACAAAGCGAGGTGACATCATACCTAAACTGAAACAAAGCGAGGTGACATCATACCTAAACTGAAACAAAGCGAGGTGACATCATACCTAAACTGAAACAAAGCGAGGTGACATCATACCTAAACTGAAACAAAGGGAGATGACATCATACCTAAACTGAAACAAAGGGAGGTGACATCATACCTAAACTGAAACAAAGGAAGGTGACATCATACCTAAACTGAAACAAAGCGAGGTGACATACCTAAACTGAAACAAAGGGAGGTGACATCATACCTAAACTGAAACAAAGCGAGGTGACATCATACCTAAACTGAAACAAAGGGAGATGACATCATACCTAAACTGAAACAAAGGGAGATGACATCATACCTAAACTGAAACAAAGGAGGGTGACATCATACCTAAACTGAAACAAAGGGAGATGACATCATACCTAAACTGAAACAAAGGGAGATGACATCATACCTAAACTGAAACAAAGGGAGATGACATCATACCTAAACTGAAACAAAGGGAGATGACATCATACCTAAACTGAAACAAAGGGAGGTGACATCATACCTAAACTGAAACAAAGCGAGGTGACATCATACCTAAACTGAAACAAAGGGAGGTGACATCATACCTAAACTGAAACAAAGCGAGGTGACATCATACCTAAACTGAAACAAAGGGAGGTGACATCATACCTAAACTGAAACAAAGGGAGATGACATCATACCTAAACTGAAACAAAGGGAGATGACATCATACCTAAACTGAAACAAAGGGAGATGACATCATACCTAAACTGAAACAAAGGGAGATGACATCATACCTAAACTGAATCAAAGGAGGGTGACATCATACCTAAACTGAAACAAAGGGAGATGACATCATACCTAAACTGAAACAAAGGGAGATGACATCATACCTAAACTTAAACAAAGGGAGGTGACATCATACCTAAACTGAAACAAAGGGAGATGACATCATACCTAAACTGAAACAAAGCGAGGTGACATCATACCTAAACTGAAACAAAGGGAGGTGACATCATACCTAAAATGAAACAAAGGGAGGTGACATCATACCTAAACTGAAACAAAGCGAGGTGACATCATACCTAAACTGAAACAAAGCGAGGTGACATCATACCTAAACTGAAACAAAGCGAGGTGACATCATACCTAAACTGAAACAAAGCGAGGTGACATCATACCTAAACTGAAACAAAGGGAGGTGACATCATACCTAAACTGAAACAAAGGGAGATGACATCATACCTAAACTGAAACAAAGGGAGATGACATCATACCTAAACTGAAACAAAGGAGGGTGACATCATACCTAAACTGAAACAAAGGGAGATGACATCATACCTAAACTGAAACAAAGGGAGATGACATCATACCTAAACTGAAACAAAGGGAGATGACATCATACCTAAACTGAAACAAAGGGAGGTGACATCATACCTAAACTGAAACAAAGGGAGGTGACATCATACCTAAACTGAAACAAAGGGAGGTGACATCATACCTAAACTGAAACAAAGGGAGATGACATCATACCTAAACTGAAACAAAGGGAGATGACATCATACCTAAACTGAAACAAAGGGAGATGACATCATACCTAAACTGAAACAAAGGGAGATGATATCATACCTAAACTGAAACAAAGCGAGGTGACATCATACCTAAACTGAAACAAAGGGAGGTGACATCATACCTAAACTGAAACAAAGGGAGGTGACATCATACCTAAACTGAAACAAAGCGAGGTGACATCATACCTAAACTGAAACAAAGCGAGGTGACATCATACCTAAACTGAAACAAAGCGAGGTGACATCATACCTAAACTGAAACAAAGCGAGGTGACATCATACCTAAACTGAAACAAAGGGAGGTGACATCATACCTAAACTGAAACAAAGGGAGGTGACATCATACCTAAACGGAAAAAAGGGAGGTGACATCATACCTAAACTGAAACAAAGCGAGGTGACATCATACCTAAACTGAAACAAAGGGAGGTGACATCATACCTAAACTGAAACAAAGGGAGGTGACATCATACCTAAACTGAAACAAAGGGAGGTGACATCATACCTAAACTGAAACAAAGGGAGGTGACATCATACCTAAACGGAAAAAAAGGGAGGTGACATCATACCTAAACTGAAACAAAGCGAGGTGACATCATACCTAAACTGAAACAAAGGGAGGTGACATCATACCTAAACTGAAACAAAGGGAGGTGACATCATACCTAAACTGAAACAAAGCGAGGTGACATCATACCTAAACTGAAACAAAGGGAGGTGACATCATACCTAAACTGAAACAAAGCGAGGTGACATCATACCTAAACTGAAACAAAGCGAGGTGACATCATACCTAAACTGAAACAAAGGGAGGTGACATCATACCTAAACTGAAACAAAGGGAGGTGACATCATACCTAAACTGAAACAAAGCGAGGTGACATCATACCTAAACTGAAACAAAGCGAGGTGACATCATACCTAAACTGAAACAAAGGGAGGTGACATCATACCTAAACTGAAACAAAGGGAGGTGACATCATACCTAAACGGGAAAAAAGGGAGGTGACATCATACCTAAACTGAAACAAAGCGAGGTGACATCATACCTAAACTGAAACAAAGGGAGGTGACATCATACCTAAACTGAAACAAAGGGAGGTGACATCATACCTAAACTGAAACAAAGGGAGGTGACATCATACCTAAACTGAAACAAAGGGAGATGACATCATACCTAAACTGAAACAAAGGGAGATGACATCATACCTAAACTGAAACAAAGGGAGATGACATCATACCTAAACTGAAACAAAGGGAGATGACATCATACCTAAACTGAAACAAAGGGAGATGACATCATACCTAAACTGAAACAAAGGAGGGTGACATCATACCTAAACTGAAACAAAGGGAGATGACATCATACCTAAACTGAAACAAAGGGAGATGACATCATGCCTAAACTGAAACAAAGGGAGATGACATCATACCTAAACTGAAACAAAGGGAGATGATATCATACCTAAACTGAAACAAAGCGAGGTGACATCATACCTAAACTGAAACAAAGGGAGGTGACATCATACCTAAACTGAAACAAAGGGAGGTGACATCATACCTAAACTGAAACAAAGCGAGGTGACATCATACCTAAACTGAAACAAAGCGAGGTGACATCATACCTAAACTGAAACAAAGCGAGGTGACATCATACCTAAACTGAAACAAAGCGAGGTGACATCATACCTAAACTGAAACAAAGGGAGGTGACATCATACCTAAACTGAAACAAAGCGAGGTGACATCATACCTAAACTGAAACAAAGGGAGGTGACATCATACCTAAACTGAAACAAAGGGAGATGACATCATACCTAAACTGAAACAAAGGGAGATGACATCATACCTAAACTGAAACAAAGGGAGATGACATCATACCTAAACTGAAACAAAGGGAGATGACATCATACCTAAACTGAATCAAAGGAGGGTGACATCATACCTAAACTGAAACAAAGGGAGATGACATCATACCTAAACTGAAACAAAGGGAGATGACATCATACCTAAACTGAAACAAAGGGAGGTGACATCATACCTAAACTGAAACAAAGGGAGGTGACATCATACCTAAACTGAAACAAAGCGAGGTGACATCATACCTAAACTGAAACAAAGGGAGGTGACATCATACCTAAACTGAAACAAAGGGAGGTGACATCATACCTAAACTGAAACAAAGCGAGGTGACATCATACCTAAACTGAAACAAAGCGAGGTGACATCATACCTAAACTGAAACAAAGCGAGGTGACATCATACCTAAACTGAAACAAAGCGAGGTGACATCATACCTAAACTGAAACAAAGGGAGGTGACATCATACCTAAACTGAAACAAAGGGAGGTGACATCATACCTAAACTGAAACAAAGGAAGGTGACATCATACCTAAACTGAAACAAAGCGAGGTGACATACCTAAACTGAAACAAAGGGAGGTGACATCATACCTAAACTGAAACAAAGCGAGGTGACATCATACCTAAACTGAAACAAAGGGAGATGACATCATACCTAAACTGAAACAAAGGGAGATGACATCATACCTAAACTGAAACAAAGGAGGGTGACATCATACCTAAACTGAAACAAAGGGAGATGACATCATACCTAAACTGAAACAAAGGGAGATGACATCATACCTAAACTGAAACAAAGGGAGATGACATCATACCTAAACTGAAACAAAGGGAGATGACATCATACCTAAACTGAAACAAAGGGAGGTGACATCATACCTAAACTGAAACAAAGGGAGGTGACATCATACCTAAACTGAAACAAAGGGAGGTGACATCATACCTAAACTGAAACAAAGGGAGATGACATCATACCTAAACTGAAACAAAGGGAGATGACATCATACCTAAACTGAAACAAAGGGAGATGACATCATACCTAAACTGAAACAAAGGGAGGTGACATCATACCTAAACTGAAACAAAGGGAGGTGACATCATACCTAAACTGAAACAAAGGGAGGTGACATCATACCTAAACTGAAACAAAGCGAGGTGACATCATACCTAAACTGAAACAAAGGGAGGTGACATCATACCTAAACTGAAACAAAGCGAGGTGACATCATACCTAAACTGAAACAAAGCGAGGTGACATCATACCTAAACTGAAACAAAGGGAGATGACATCATACCTAAACTGAAACAAAGGGAGGTGACATCATACCTAAACGGAAAAAAAGGGAGGTGACATCATACCTAAACTGAAACAAAGCGAGGTGACATCATACCTAAACTGAAACAAAGGGAGGTGACATCATACCTAAACTGAAACAAAGGGAGGTGACATCATACCTAAACTGAAACAAAGGGAGGTGACATCATACCTAAACTGAAACAAAGGGAGATGACATCATACCTAAACTGAAACAAAGGGAGATGACATCATACCTAAACTGAAACAAAGGGAGATGACATCATACCTAAACTGAAACAAAGCGAGGTGACATCATACCTAAAATGAAACAAAGGGAGATGACATCATACCTAAACTGAAACAAAGGGAGGTGACATCATACCTAAACTGAAACAAAGCGAGATGACATCATACCTAAACTGAAACAAAGCGAGGTGACATCATACCTAAACTGAAACAAAGGGAGGTGACATCATACCTAAACGGAAAAAAAGGGAGGTGACATCATACCTAAACTGAAACAAAGGGAGGTGACATCATACCTAAACTGAAACAAAGGGAGATGACATCATACCTAAACTGAAACAAAGCGAGGTGACATCATACCTAAACTGAAACAAAGCGAGGTGACATCATACCTAAACTGAAACAAAGGGAGGTGACATCATACCTAAACTGAAACAAAGCGAGATGACATCATACCTAAACTGAAACAAAGCGAGGTGACATCATACCTAAACTGAAACAAAGCGAGGTGACATCATACCTAAACTGAAACAAAGGGAGGTGACATCATACCTAAACTGAAACAAAGCGAGGTGACATCATACCTAAACTGAAACAAAGGGAGGTGACATCATACCTAAACTGAAACAAAGGGAGATGACATCATACCTAAACTGAAACAAAGGGAGATGACATCATACCTAAACTGAAACAAAGGGAGATGACATCATACCTAAACTGAAACAAAGGGAGATGACATCATACCTAAACTGAATCAAAGGAGGGTGACATCATACCTAAACTGAAACAAAGGGAGATGACATCATACCTAAACTGAAACAAAGGGAGATGACATCATACCTAAACTGAAACAAAGGGAGGTGACATCATACCTAAACTGAAACAAAGGGAGATGACATCATACCTAAACTGAAACAAAGCGAGGTGACATCATACCTAAACTGAAACAAAGCGAGGTGACATCATACCTAAACTGAAACAAAGGGAGGTGACATCATACCTAAACTGAAACAAAGCGAGGTGACATCATACCTAAACTGAAACAAAGCGAGGTGACATCATACCTAAACTGAAACAAAGCGAGGTGACATCATACCTAAACTGAAACAAAGCGAGGTGACATCATACCTAAACTGAAACAAAGGGAGATGACATCATACCTAAACTGAAACAAAGGGAGATGACATCATACCTAAACTGAAACAAAGGGAGATGACATCATACCTAAACTGAAACAAAGGAGGGTGACATCATACCTAAACTGAAACAAAGGGAGATGACATCATACCTAAACGGAAAAAAAGGGAGGTGACATCATACCTAAACTGAAACAAAGCGAGGTGACATCATACCTAAACTGAAACAAAGGGAGATGATATCATACCTAAACTGAAACAAAGGGAGGTGACATCATACCTAAACTGAAACAAAGGGAGGTGACATCATACCTAAACTGAAACAAAGGGAGGTGACATCATACCTAAACTGAAACAAAGCGAGGTGACATCATACCTAAACTGAAACAAAGCGAGGTGACATCATACCTAAACTGAAACAAAGCGAGGTGACATCATACCTAAACTGAAACAAAGCGAGGTGACATCATACCTAAACTGAAACAAAGGGAGGTGACATCATACCTAAACTGAAACAAAGGGAGGTGACATCATACCTAAACGGAAAAAAAGGGAGGTGACATCATACCTAAACTGAAACAAAGCGGGGTGACATCATACCTAAACTGAAACAAAGGGAGGTGACATCATACCTAAACTGAAACAAAGGGAGGTGACATCATACCTAAACTGAAACAAAGGGAGGTGACATCATACCTAAACTGAAACAAAGGGAGATGACATCATACCTAAACTGAAACAAAGGGAGATGACATCATACCTAAACTGAAACAAAGGGAGATGACATCATACCTAAACTGAAACAAAGCGAGGTGACATCATACCTAAAATGAAACAAAGGGAGATGACATCATACCTAAACTGAAACAAAGGGAGGTGACATCATACCTAAACTGAAACAAAGCGAGATGACATCATACCTAAACTGAAACAAAGCGAGGTGACATCATACCTAAACTGAAACAAAGGGAGGTGACATCATACCTAAACTGAAACAAAGCGAGGTGACATCATACCTAAACTGAAACAAAGGGAGGTGACATCATACCTAAACTGAAACAAAGGGAGATGACATCATACCTAAACTGAAACAAAGCGAGGTGACATCATACCTAAACTGAAACAAAGGGAGGTGACATCATACCTAAACTGAAACAAAGGGAGGTGACATCATACCTAAACTGAAACAAAGCGAGATGACATCATACCTAAACTGAAACAAAGCGAGGTGACATCATACCTAAACTGAAACAAAGCGAGGTGACATCATACCTAAACTGAAACAAAGCGAGGTGACATCATACCTAAACTGAAACAAAGGGAGGTGACATCATACCTAAACTGAAACAAAGCGAGGTGACATCATACCTAAACTGAAACAAAGGGAGGTGACATCATACCTAAACTGAAACAAAGGGAGATGACATCATACCTAAACTGAAACAAAGGGAGATGACATCATACCTAAACTGAAACAAAGGGAGATGACATCATACCTAAACTGAAACAAAGGGAGATGACATCATACCTAAACTGAATCAAAGGAGGGTGACATCATACCTAAACTGAAACAAAGGGAGATGACATCATACCTAAACTGAAACAAAGGGAGATGACATCATACCTAAACTGAAACAAAGGGAGGTGACATCATACCTAAACTGAAACAAAGGGAGATGACATCATACCTAAACTGAAACAAAGCGAGGTGACATCATACCTAAACTGAAACAAAGGGAGGTGACATCATACCTAAACTGAAACAAAGCGAGGTGACATCATACCTAAACTGAAACAAAGGGAGGTGACATCATACCTAAACTGAAACAAAGGGAGATGACATCATACCTAAACTGAAACAAAGGGAGATGACATCATACCTAAACTGAAACAAAGGGAGATGACATCATACCTAAACTGAAACAAAGGGAGATGACATCATACCTAAACTGAATCAAAGGAGGGTGACATCATACCTAAACTGAAACAAAGGGAGATGACATCATACCTAAACTGAAACAAAGGGAGATGACATCATACCTAAACTGAAACAAAGGGAGGTGACATCATACCTAAACTGAAACAAAGGGAGATGACATCATACCTAAACTGAAACAAAGCGAGGTGACATCATACCTAAACTGAAACAAAGCGAGGTGACATCATACCTAAACTGAAACAAAGGGAGGTGACATCATACCTAAACTGAAACAAAGCGAGGTGACATCATACCTAAACTGAAACAAAGCGAGGTGACATCATACCTAAACTGAAACAAAGCGAGGTGACATCATACCTAAACTGAAACAAAGCGAGGTGACATCATACCTAAACTGAAACAAAGGGAGATGACATCATACCTAAACTGAAACAAAGGGAGATGACATCATACCTAAACTGAAACAAAGGAGGGTGACATCATACCTAAACTGAAACAAAGGGAGATGACATCATACCTAAACGGAAAAAAAGGGAGGTGACATCATACCTAAACTGAAACAAAGCGAGGTGACATCATACCTAAACTGAAACAAAGGGAGATGATATCATACCTAAACTGAAACAAAGGGAGGTGACATCATACCTAAACTGAAACAAAGGGAGGTGACATCATACCTAAACTGAAACAAAGGGAGGTGACATCATACCTAAACTGAAACAAAGCGAGGTGACATCATACCTAAACTGAAACAAAGCGAGGTGACATCATACCTAAACTGAAACAAAGCGAGGTGACATCATACCTAAACTGAAACAAAGCGAGGTGACATCATACCTAAACTGAAACAAAGGGAGGTGACATCATACCTAAACTGAAACAAAGGGAGGTGACATCATACCTAAACGGAAAAAAAGGGAGGTGACATCATACCTAAACTGAAACAAAGCGGGGTGACATCATACCTAAACTGAAACAAAGGGAGGTGACATCATACCTAAACTGAAACAAAGGGAGGTGACATCATACCTAAACTGAAACAAAGGGAGGTGACATCATACCTAAACTGAAACAAAGGGAGATGACATCATACCTAAACTGAAACAAAGGGAGATGACATCATACCTAAACTGAAACAAAGGGAGATGACATCATACCTAAACTGAAACAAAGCGAGGTGACATCATACCTAAAATGAAACAAAGGGAGATGACATCATACCTAAACTGAAACAAAGGGAGGTGACATCATACCTAAACTGAAACAAAGCGAGATGACATCATACCTAAACTGAAACAAAGCGAGGTGACATCATACCTAAACTGAAACAAAGGGAGGTGACATCATACCTAAACTGAAACAAAGCGAGGTGACATCATACCTAAACTGAAACAAAGGGAGGTGACATCATACCTAAACTGAAACAAAGGGAGATGACATCATACCTAAACTGAAACAAAGCGAGGTGACATCATACCTAAACTGAAACAAAGGGAGGTGACATCATACCTAAACTGAAACAAAGGGAGGTGACATCATACCTAAACTGAAACAAAGCGAGATGACATCATACCTAAACTGAAACAAAGCGAGGTGACATCATACCTAAACTGAAACAAAGCGAGGTGACATCATACCTAAACTGAAACAAAGCGAGGTGACATCATACCTAAACTGAAACAAAGGGAGGTGACATCATACCTAAACTGAAACAAAGCGAGGTGACATCATACCTAAACTGAAACAAAGGGAGGTGACATCATACCTAAACTGAAACAAAGGGAGATGACATCATACCTAAACTGAAACAAAGGGAGATGACATCATACCTAAACTGAAACAAAGGGAGATGACATCATACCTAAACTGAAACAAAGGGAGATGACATCATACCTAAACTGAATCAAAGGAGGGTGACATCATACCTAAACTGAAACAAAGGGAGATGACATCATACCTAAACTGAAACAAAGGGAGATGACATCATACCTAAACTGAAACAAAGGGAGGTGACATCATACCTAAACTGAAACAAAGGGAGATGACATCATACCTAAACTGAAACAAAGCGAGGTGACATCATACCTAAACTGAAACAAAGGGAGGTGACATCATACCTAAACTGAAACAAAGGGAGGTGACATCATACCTAAACTGAAACAAAGCGAGGTGACATCATACCTAAACTGAAACAAAGCGAGGTGACATCATACCTAAACTGAAACAAAGCGAGGTGACATCATACCTAAACTGAAACAAAGCGAGGTGACATCATACCTAAACTGAAACAAAGGGAGGTGACATCATACCTAAACTGAAACAAAGGGAGGTGACATCATACCTAAACTGAAACAAAGGAAGGTGACATCATACCTAAACTGAAACAAAGCGAGGTGACATACCTAAACTGAAACAAAGGGAGGTGACATCATACCTAAACTGAAACAAAGCGAGGTGACATCATACCTAAACTGAAACAAAGGGAGATGACATCATACCTAAACTGAAACAAAGGGAGATGACATCATACCTAAACTGAAACAAAGGAGGGTGACATCATACCTAAACTGAAACAAAGGGAGATGACATCATACCTAAACTGAAACAAAGGGAGATGACATCATACCTAAACTGAAACAAAGGGAGATGACATCATACCTAAACTGAAACAAAGGGAGATGACATCATACCTAAACTGAAACAAAGGGAGGTGACATCATACCTAAACTGAAACAAAGCGAGGTGACATCATACCTAAACTGAAACAAAGGGAGGTGACATCATACCTAAACTGAAACAAAGCGAGGTGACATCATACCTAAACTGAAACAAAGGGAGGTGACATCATACCTAAACTGAAACAAAGGGAGATGACATCATACCTAAACTGAAACAAAGGGAGATGACATCATACCTAAACTGAAACAAAGGGAGATGACATCATACCTAAACTGAATCAAAGGAGGGTGACATCATACCTAAACTGAAACAAAGGGAGATGACATCATACCTAAACTGAAACAAAGGGAGATGACATCATACCTAAACTGAAACAAAGGGAGGTGACATCATACCTAAACTGAAACAAAGGGAGATGACATCATACCTAAACTGAAACAAAGCGAGGTGACATCATACCTAAACTGAAACAAAGGGAGGTGACATCATACCTAAAATGAAACAAAGGGAGGTGACATCATACCTAAACTGAAACAAAGCGAGGTGACATCATACCTAAACTGAAACAAAGCGAGGTGACATCATACCTAAACTGAAACAAAGCGAGGTGACATCATACCTAAACTGAAACAAAGCGAGGTGACATCATACCTAAACTGAAACAAAGGGAGGTGACATCATACCTAAACTGAAACAAAGGGAGGTGACATCATACCTAAACTGAAACAAAGGAAGGTGACATCATACCTAAACTGAAACAAAGCGAGGTGACATACCTAAACTGAAACAAAGGGAGGTGACATCATACCTAAACTGAAACAAAGCGAGGTGACATCATACCTAAACTGAAACAAAGGGAGATGACATCATACCTAAACTGAAACAAAGGGAGATGACATCATACCTAAACTGAAACAAAGGAGGGTGACATCATACCTAAACTGAAACAAAGGGAGATGACATCATACCTAAACTGAAACAAAGGGAGATGACATCATACCTAAACTGAAACAAAGGGAGATGACATCATACCTAAACTGAAACAAAGGGAGGTGACATCATACCTAAACTGAAACAAAGGGAGGTGACATCATACCTAAACTGAAACAAAGGGAGGTGACATCATACCTAAACTGAAACAAAGGGAGATGACATCATACCTAAACTGAAACAAAGGGAGATGACATCATACCTAAACTGAAACAAAGGGAGATGACATCATACCTAAACTGAAACAAAGGGAGATGATATCATACCTAAACTGAAACAAAGCGAGGTGACATCATACCTAAACTGAAACAAAGGGAGGTGACATCATACCTAAACTGAAACAAAGGGAGGTGACATCATACCTAAACTGAAACAAAGCGAGGTGACATCATACCTAAACTGAAACAAAGCGAGGTGACATCATACCTAAACTGAAACAAAGCGAGGTGACATCATACCTAAACTGAAACAAAGCGAGGTGACATCATACCTAAACTGAAACAAAGGGAGGTGACATCATACCTAAACTGAAACAAAGGGAGGTGACATCATACCTAAACGGAAAAAAAGGGAGGTGACATCATACCTAAACTGAAACAAAGCGAGGTGACATCATACCTAAACTGAAACAAAGGGAGGTGACATCATACCTAAACTGAAACAAAGGGAGGTGACATCATACCTAAACTGAAACAAAGGGAGGTGACATCATACCTAAACTGAAACAAAGGGAGATGACATCATACCTAAACTGAAACAAAGGGAGATGACATCATACCTAAACTGAAACAAAGCGAGGTGACATCATACCTAAAATGAAACAAAGGGAGGTGACATCATACCTAAACTGAAACAAAGGGAGGTGACATCATACCTAAACTGAAACAAAGCGAGATGACATCATACCTAAACTGAAACAAAGCGAGGTGACATCATACCTAAACTGAAACAAAGGGAGGTGACATCATACCTAGACTGAAACAAAGCGAGGTGACATCATACCTAAACTGAAACAAAGGTAGGTGACATCATACCTAAACTGAAACAAAGGGAGATGACATCATACCTAAACTGAAACAAAGCGAGGTGACATCATACCTAAACTGAAACAAAGGGAGGTGACATCATACCTAAACTGAAACAAAGGGAGGTGACATCATACCTAAACTGAAACAAAGCGAGATGACATCATACCTAAACTGAAACAAAGCGAGGTGACATCATACCTAAACTGAAACAAAGCGAGGTGACATCATACCTAAACTGAAACAAAGCGAGGTGACATCATACCTAAACTGAAACAAAGGGAGGTGACATCATACCTAAACTGAAACAAAGCGAGGTGACATCATACCTAAACTGAAACAAAGCGAGGTGACATCATACCTAAACTGAAACAAAGGGAGATGACATCATACCTAAACTGAAACAAAGGGAGATGACATCATACCTAAACTGAAACAAAGGGAGGTGACATCATACCTAAACTGAAACAAAGGGAGGTGACATCATACCTAAACTGAAACAAAGGGAGGTGACATCATACCTAAACTGAAACAAAGGGAGATGACATCATACCTAAACTGAAACAAAGGGAGATGACATCATACCTAAACTGAAACAAAGGGAGGTGACATCATACCTAAACTGAAACAAAGGGAGGTGACATCATACCTAAACTGAAACAAAGGGAGGTGACATCATACCTAAACTGAAACAAAGCGAGGTGACATCATACCTAAACTGAAACAAAGCGAGGTGACATCATACCTAAACTGAAACAAAGCGAGGTGACATCATACCTAAACTGAAACAAAGCGAGGTGACATCATACCTAAACTGAAACAAAGGGAGGTGACATCATACCTAAACTGAAACAAAGGGAGGTGACATCATACCTAAACTGAAACAAAGGAAGGTGACATCATACCTAAACTGAAACAAAGCGAGGTGACATCATACCTAAACTGAAACAAAGGGAGGTGACATCATACCTAAACTGAAACAAAGGGAGGTGACATCATACCTAAACTGAAACAAAGGGAGATGACATCATACCTAAACTGAAACAAAGGGAGATGACATCATACCTAAACTGAAACAAAGGAGGGTGACATCATACCTAAACTGAAACAAAGGGAGATGACATCATACCTAAACTGAAACAAAGGGAGATGACATCATACCTAAACTGAAACAAAGGGAGGTGACATCATACCTAAACTGAAACAAAGGGAGATGACATCATACCTAAACTGAAACAAAGGGAGGTGACATCATACCTAAACTGAAACAAAGGGAGGTGACATCATACCTAAACTGCAACAAAGGGAGGTGACATCATACCTAAACTGAAACAAAGGGAGATGACATCATACCTAAACTGAAACAAAGGGAGATGACATCATACCTAAACTG
Source organism: Salvelinus fontinalis (assembly GCF_029448725.1). Taxonomy (NCBI): domain Eukaryota; kingdom Metazoa; phylum Chordata; class Actinopteri; order Salmoniformes; family Salmonidae; genus Salvelinus; species Salvelinus fontinalis. Next base: position 1,783,130 of record NC_074685.1, on the reverse strand, counting down.
AAACAAAGGGAGATGACATCATACCTAATCTGAATCAAAGGAGGGTGACATCATACCTAAACTGAAACAAAGGGAGATGACATCATACCTAAACTGAAACAAAGGGAGATGACATCATACCTAAACTGAAACAAAGGGAGGTGACATCATACCTAAACTGAAACAAAGGGAGATGACATCATACCTAAACTGAAACAAAGCGAGGTGACATCATACCTAAACTGAAACAAAGGGAGGTGACATCATACCTAAACTGAAACAAAGGGAGGTGACATCATACCTAAACTGAAACAAAGCGAGGTGACATCATACCTAAACTGAAACAAAGCGAGGTGACATCATACCTAAACTGAAACAAAGCGAGGTGACATCATACCTAAACTGAAACAAAGCGAGGTGACATCATACCTAAACTGAAACAAAGGGAGGTGACATCATACCTAAACTGAAACAAAGGGAGGTGACATCATACTTAAACGGAAAAAAAGGGAGGTGACATCATACCTAAACTGAAACAAAGCGAGGTGACATCATACCTAAACTGAAACAAAGGGAGGTGACATCATACCTAAACTGAAACAAAGGGAGGTGACATCATACCTAAACTGAAACAAAGGGAGGTGACATCATACCTAAACTGAAACAAAGGGAGATGACATCATACCTAAACTGAAACAAAGGGAGATGACATCATACCTAAACTGAAACAAAGGGAGATGACATCATACCTAAACTGAAACAAAGCGAGGTGACATCATACCTAAAATGAAACAAAGGGAGATGACATCATACCTAAACTGAAACAAAGGGAGGTGACATCATACCTAAACTGAAACAAAGCGAGATGACATCATACCTAAACTGAAACAAAGCGAGGTGACATCATACCTAAACTGAAACAAAGGGAGGTGACATCATACCTAAACTGAAACAAAGCGAGGTGACATCATACCTAAACTGAAACAAAGGGAGGTGACATCATACCGAAACTGAAACAAAGGGAGATGACATCATACCTAAACTGAAACAAAGCGAGGTGACATCATACCTAAACTGAAACAAAGGGAGGTGACATCATACCTAAACTGAAACAAAGGGAGGTGACATCATACCTAAACTGAAACAAAGCGAGATGACATCATACCTAAACTGAAACAAAGCGAGGTGACATCATACCTAAACTGAAACAAAGCGAGGTGACATCATACCTAAACTGAAACAAAGTGAGGTGACATCATACCTAAACTGAAACAAAGGGAGGTGACATCATACCTAAACTGAAACAAAGCGAGGTGACATCATACCTAAACTGAAACAAAGGGAGGTGACATCATACCTAAACTGAAACAAAGGGAGATGACATCATACCTAAACTGAAACAAAGGGAGATGACATCATACCTAAACTGAAACAAAGGGAGATGACATCATACCTAAACTGAAACAAAGGGAGATGACATCATACCTAAACTGAATCAAAGGAGGGTGACATCATACCTAAACTGAAACAAAGGGAGATGACATCATACCTAAACTGAAACAAAGGGAGATGACATCATACCTAAACTGAAACAAAGGGAGGTGACATCATACCTAAACTGAAACAAAGGGAGATGACATCATACCTAAACTGAAACAAAGCGAGGTGACATCATACCTAAACTGAAACAAAGGGAGGTGACATCATACCTAAACTGAAACAAAGGGAGGTGACATCATACCTAAACTGAAACAAAGCGAGGTGACATCATACCTAAACTGAAACAAAGCGAGGTGACATCATACCTAAACTGAAACAAAGCGAGGTGACATCATACCTAAACTGAAACAAAGCGAGGTGACATCATACCTAAACTGAAACAAAGGGAGGTGACATCATACCTAAACTGAAACAAAGGGAGGTGACATCATACCTAAACTGAAACAAAGGAAGGTGACATCATACCTAAACTGAAACAAAGCGAGGTGACATCATACCTAAACTGAAACAAAGGGAGGTGACATCATACCTAAACTGAAACAAAGGGAGGTGACATCATACCTAAACTGAAACAAAGGGAGATGACATCATACCTAAACTGAAACAAAGGGAGATGACATCATACCTAAACTGAAACAAAGGAGGGTGACATCATACCTAAACTGAAACAAAGGGAGATGACATCATACCTAAACTGAAACAAAGGGAGATGACATCATACCTAAACTGAAACAAAGGGAGGTGACATCATACCTAAACTGAAACAAAGGGAGATGACATCATACCTAAACTGAAACAAAGGGAGGTGACATCATACCTAAACTGAAACAAAGGGAGGTGACATCATACCTAAACTGAAACAAAGGGAGGTGACATCATACCTAAACTGAAACAAAGGGAGATGACATCATACCTAAACTGAAACAAAGGGAGATGACATCATACCTAAACTGAAACAAAGGGAGATGACATCATACCTAAACTGAAACAAAGCGAGGTGACATCATACCTAAACTGAAACAAAGGGAGGTGACATCATACCTAAACTGAAACAAAGGGAGGTGACATCATACCTAAACTGAAACAAAGGGAGGTGACATCATACCTAAACTGAAACAAAGCGAGATGACATCATACCTAAACTGAAACAAAGCGAGGTGACATCATACCTAAACTGAAACAAAGTGAGGTGACATCATACCTAAACTGAAACAAAGCGAGGTGACATCATACCTAAACTGAAACGAAGGGAGGTGACATCATACCTAAACTGAAACGAAGGGAGGTGACATCATACCTAAACTGAAACAAAGCGAGGTGACATCATACCTAAACTGAAACAAAGGGAGGTGACATCATACCTAAACTGAAACAAAGCGAGGTGACATCATACCTAAACTGAAACAAAGGGAGGTGACATCATACCTAAACTGAAACAAAGGGAGGTGACATCATACCTAAACTGAAACAAAGGGAGGTGACATCATACCTAAACTGAAACAAAGGGAGGTGTTCTGACAGTACTCCTTAGACACTGTGGTTCTTAAGGGGCTGAACGATGATGTATCACTGTCCCCGTTTCTATAATGGGGGGGGGGGGGGGGGTTACTGTGTCTCCGGATTCACAGACACTCAAATATCCCCTATGTATATTTTGACATAAGGGCTCAGGGCCAGACCCAGATGCAGACCCAGACCCAGATGCAGACCCAGATGCAGAACCAGACCCAGATGCAGACCCAGATGCAGATGCAGACCCAGATGCAGACCCAGACCCAGACCCAGATGCAGACCCAGAACCAGACCCAGATGCAGACCCAGATGCAGACCCAGATGCAGAACCAGACCCAGATGCAGAACCAGACCCAGATGCAGAACCAGACCCAGATGCAGACCCAGATGCAGAACCAGACCCAGAACCAGACCCAGATGCAGACCCAGACCCAGACCCAGATGCAGACCCAGATGCAGAACCAGATGCAGAACCAGACCCAGATGCAGACACAGAACCAGACCCAGATGCAGACCCAGACCCAGACCCAGATGCAGACCCAGACCCAGACCCAGATGCAGACCCAGACCCAGATGCAGACCCAGACCCAGACCCAGATGCAGACCCAGATGCAGACCCAGACCCAGATGCAGACCCAGATGCAGACCCAGATGCAGACCCAGATGCAGACCCAGACCCAGATGCAGACCCAGATGCAGACCCAGACCCAGACCCAGATGCAGACCCAGACCCAGATGCAGACACGAGAGGCAGATAGTTTGAGTGTGTGATATTTATTAGTACCAAAAAGGGGAAGGCAAGGGAATAGTCGTGGACAGGTAAAAGGTCAAAACCAGATCAGAGTCCAGGAGGTACAGAGTGGCAGACAGGCTCGAGGTCAAGGCAGGCAAACTGGTCAGGCCGGGCCGTGTACAGAGTCCAGAAAACAGGCAAGGATCAAAACCGGGAGGACTAGCAAAAGAGAGAATAGAAAAAGCAGGAGCACGTTAAAAACATGCTGGTTGACTTGAAACAGACAAGATGAACTGTCACAGAGAGACAGTAAACACAAGGATAAATACACTGGGGAAAACAAGATGAACTGTCACAGAGAGACAGGAAACACAGTGATAAATACACTGGGGAAGACAAGATGAACTGTCACAGAGAGACAGGAAACACAGGGATAAATACACTGGGGAAAACAAGATGAACTGTCACAGAGAGACAGGAAACACAGGGATAAATACACTGTGGAAAATAAGATGAACTGTCACAGAGAGACAGGAAACACAGGGATAAATACACTGTGGAAAATAAGATGAACTGTCACAGAGAGACAGGAAACACAGGGATAAATACACTGGGGAAAACAAGATGAACTGTCACAGAGAGACAGGAAGCACAGGGATAAATACACTGGGGAAAATAAGATGAACTGTCACAGAGAGACAGGAAACATAGGAATAAATACACTGTGGAAAATAAGATGAACTGTCACAGAGAGACAGGAAACATAGGGATAAATACACTGGGGAAAATAAGATGAACTGTCACAGAGAGACAGGAAACATAGGGATAAATACACTGGGGAAAATAAGATGAACTGTCACAGAGAGACAGGAAACATAGGGATAAATACACTGTGGAAAATAAGATGAACTGTCACAGAGAGACAGGAAACATAGGGATAAATACACTGGGGAAAACAAGATGAACTGTCACAGAGAGACAGGAAACACAGGGATAAATACACTGGGGAAAACAAGATGAACTGTCACAGAGAGACAGGAAACACAGGGATAAATACACTGGGGAAAACAAGATGAACTGTCACAGAGAGACAGGAAACACAGGGATAAATACACTGGGGAAAATAAGATGAACTGTCACAGAGAGACAGGAAACACAGGGATAAATACACTGGGGAAAACAAGACGAACTAGTACAGAGAGACAGGAAACACAGGGATAAATACACTGGGGAAAACAAGATGAACTGTCACAGAGAGACAGGAAACATAGGGATAAATACACTGGGGAAAACAAGATGAACTGTCACAGAGAGACAGGAAACACAGGGATAAATACACTGGGGAAAACAAGATGAACTGTCACAGAGAGACAGGAAACACAGGGATAAATACACTGGGGAAAACAAGATGAACTGTCACAGAGAGACAGGAAACACAGGGATAAATACACTGGGGAAAACAAGATGAACTGTCACAGAGAGACAGGAAACATAGGGATAAATACACTGGGGAAAACAAGATGAACTGTCACAGAGAGACAGGAAACATAGGGATAAATACACTGGGGAAAACAAGATGAACTGTCACAGAGAGACAGGAAACACAGGGATAAATACACTGGGGAAAACAAGATGAACTGTCACAGAGAGACAGGAAACACAGGGATAAATACACTGGGGAAAACAAGATGAACTGTCACAGAGAGACAGGAAACACAGGGATAAATACACTGGGGAAAACAAGATGAACTGTCACAGAGAGACAGGAAACACAGGGATAAATACACTGGGGAAAACAAGCGACACCTGGAGGGGATGGAGACCATCACAAGGACAGGTGAAAACAGATCAGGGCGTGACAGACATGGCCTGTTGATTAATGAGATTTATCTCTATTTATCTCATTATCTTGTACAACACCTTGAAACAATTATCATCGTTGTGTAGTGGGCCACTAGGCTAGAAATAAGAGCTGAGTGCAACGTTCAGGTCTGAGGAAGACGTCAGCATGACGTAGGAACGTCAGTCACCTGTTCGCATCAATGGATTAAAGTGAGCAAAAAATAAATACAGCTTTGCCTTTTTTGTTTGTTTGTCCTTTTTTTTTAACCTAAAATTTGTCCTTTTGGAAGTGTTTCTTGGTTAAAACCAATTCTCATGATTTATTTTTGTCAGTGCTGTTGAGCACCCCTCCTTTCTTTTGATTGCTGCAGTGCGAAGGCCCACCTGAACTCATCCATCCAGAGTACTTTACTTTACAAACATGTATCAAATCTACGTCAAGGACACAAGATCGTGATCCCACTTCCCTTTCCTTTTAGCGGTCACGTTTACCGTGACACGATAAAACGACTGGAGCCTCTAAATGTGGTAAAACGCTTGAGTGTGCTGCCGTATTAGATATGGGCTGTGTCCCAAATGGCCCCCTGTTCCCTATATAGTGCCCTACTGTTGACCCAGAGCTCCATATAGGGCCTAGGGTGCCATTTGGGATGCGGCCGTGGTGCTGTAGTGAGTAGTCTGTCTGGTGCAGTTTCATCCTCAGACTGATTAGGATATACTGTGGAGGAGGGTATGTGGTCCTGTTGGATACCTGGAGACGTCTGATCAGGATATACTGTAGAGGAGGGTATGTGGTCCTGTTGGATGCCTGGAGACGTCAGGTCAGGATATACTGTGGAGGAGGGTATGTGGTCCTGTTGGATGTCTGGAGACGTCAGGTCAGGATATACTGTAGAGGAGGGTATGTGGTCTTGTTGGATGCCTGGAGACGTCTGATCAGGATATACTGTAGAGGAGGGTATGTGGTCCTGTTGGATGCCTGGAGACGTCTGATCAGGATATACTGTAGAGGAGGGTATGTGGTCCTGTTGGATGCCTGGAGACGTCTGATCAGGATATACTGTAGAGGAGGGTATGTGGTCCTGTTGGATGTCTGGAGACGTCTGATCAGGATATACTGTAGAGGAGGGTATGTGGTCCTGTTGGATGCCTGGAGACGTCAGGTCAGGATATACTGTAGAGGAGGGTATGTGGTCCTGTTGGATGCCTGGAGACGTCTGATTAGGATATACTGTAGAGGAGGGTATGTGGTCCTGTTGGATACCTGGAGACGTCTGATCAGGATATACTGTAGAGGAGGGTATGTGGTCCTGTTGGATGTCTGGAGACGTCTGATCAGGATATACTGTAGAGGAGGGTATGTGGTCCTGTTGGATGCTTGGAGACGTCTGATCAGGATATACTGTAGAGGATGGTATGCGGTCCTGTTGGATGCCTGGAGACGTCTGATCAGGATATACTGTAGAGGAGGGTATGTGGTCCTGTTGGATGCCTGGAGACGTCAGGTCATGATATACTGTAGAGGAGGGTATGTGGTCCTGTTGGATGCCTGGAGACGTCAGGATATACTGTAGAGGAGGGTATGTGGTCCGGTTGGATGCCTAGAGACGTCAGGTCAGGATATACTGTAGAGGAGGGTATGTGGTCCTGTTGGATGCCTGGAGACGTCTGGTCAGGATATACTGTAGAGGAGGGTATGTGGTCCTGCTGGATGCCTGGAGACGTCAGGATATACTGTAGAGGAGGGTATGTGGTCCTGTTGGATGCCTGGAGACGTCTGATCAGGATATGCTGTAGAGGAGGGTATGTGGTCACTCTGGTCTGCAGCCACTATGTACTGCAGCGTTGGAGTCACTCTGGTCTGTGATCATCTACTAACCAGGTAAGGAAGACATAGCGGCTGCGTCTAGACCACATAGACCCAAGCTACGGCCCCCAAGCTACAGCTCAGCACCAGATCTATATAGCTCCAAGCGAAGGCTCCAAGCGAAGGCTCAGCACCAGATCTATATAGCTCCAAGCGAAGGCTCCAAGCTACGGCTCAGCACCAGATCTATATAGCTCCAAGCAAAGGCTCCAAGCTTGTCTCTCATATAAGCACAACAGTAATGGGTCATGTCTGTCATCGTTATCTCGATCAAGCTCACAATCAAATTGGTTTCACTTAAATATTCTTTTGCCTGTTTCTGCGCTTGCAAATCTTTCTGAAAATGTGACAACTGTCCAGCTCATCTGTGGATTCCTTTAACACTGCAGCACGTGGTATTATGCTATAGATCATGTGTTGCTCTCCAGTGGGGGGTATGTTCCCGGGATTCTTCCGATGGCATTGAGGAGTACGCCATGTCAGTCACTGGCTTCATCAATAAGTGCATCGACGACGTCGTCCCCACAGTGACTGTACGTACATACCCCAACCAGAAGCCATGGATTACAGGCAACATCCGCACTGAGCTAAAGGGTAGAGCTGCAGCTTTCAAGGAGCGGGACTCTAACCAGGGAGCTTATAAGAAATCCCGCTATGCCCTCCGACGAACCATCAAACAGGCAATGTGTCAATACAGGACTAAGATCGAATCATAATACACCAGCTCTAACGCTCGTTGGATGTGGCAGGGCTTGCAAACTATTACAGACTACGAAGGGAAGCACAGCCGAGAGCTGCCCAGTGAAACGAGCCTACCAGACGAGCTAAGTTACTTCTATACTCGCTTTGAGGCAAATAACACTGAAACATAAATGAGAGCACCAGTTGTTTCGGAAGACTGTGTGATCACGCTCTCTGCAGACGATGTGAGTAAGACCTTTAAACAGGTCAAGATTCACAAGGCCGCAGGGCCAGACGGATTACCAGGACGTGTACTCTGTGCATGTGCTGACTGGCAAGTGTCGACTGATATTTTCAACCGCTCCCTGTCTGAGTCTGTAATACCAACATGTTTCAAGCAGACCACCATACTCCATGTGCCCAAGAACACAAAGGTAACCTATTAATTGAGGTAACTATGCGAAGATAATAACAGAGAGTAACAGCAGTGTAAAAGAGGGGAGGGGGGGCTGGCTGGAGTCTTTGACAATTTTTAGGGCTTTTCTCTGATGCCTGGTATAGAGATCCTGGATGGCAGGAAGCTTGGCCCCGATGATGTACTGGGCCGTACACACTACCCTCTGTAGTGCCTTGCGGTCAGAGGCCGAGTAGTTGCCATACCAGTGATGCAACCAGTCAGGATGCTCTCGATGGTGCAGCTGTAGAACCTTTTGAGGATCTGAGGACCCATGCCAAATCTTTTCAGTCTCCTGAGGGGGAATAGGTTTTGTTGTGTCCTCTTCATGACTGTCTTGGTGTGCTTGGACCATGATAGTTTGTTGGTGATGTGGACGCCTGCTCCACAACAGCCCCGTCGATGAGAATGGGGGCGTGCTCGGTCCTCCTTTCCTGTAGTCTACAATCATTTCCTGTGTCTTGATCACGTTGAGGGAGAGGTTGTTGTCCTGGCACCACACGGCCAGTTCTCTGACCACCTCCCTATAGGCTGTCTCGTCGTTGTCGGTGATCAGGCCTACCACTGTTGTGTCATCGGCAAACTTAATGATGGTGTTGGAGTCGTGCCTGGCCGTGCAGTCATGAGTGAACAGGGAGTACAGGAGGGGGCTCAGCACGCACCCCTTAAGGGCCCACGTGTTTAGGATCAGCGTGGCAGATGGGTTGTTACCTACCCTCACCACCTGGGGGCGGCCCGTCAGGAAGTTCAGGATCCAGTTGCAGAGGGAGGTGTTTAGTCCCAGGGTCCTTAGCTTAGTGATGAGCTTTGTGGACACTATGGTATTGAATGCTGAGCTGTAGTCAATGGGAAAGGGCAGTGTGGAGTGCAATGGAGATTGCATCATCTGTGGATCTGTTGGGGCGATATGCAAATTGGAGTGGGTCTAGGGTTTCTGGGATAATGGTGTTGATGTGAGCCATGACCAGCCTTTCAAAGCACTTCATTGCTATGGACGTGAGTGCTACGGGTCGGTAGTCCCCACACATTGACTCTGTACCAGTACCTCGTGTATATAGCCTCGCTATTGTTATTTTATTGCTGCTCTTTAATTATTTGTTACTTTTATTTCTTACTTTTTTAGATATTTAAAACTGCATTGTTCGTTAAGCTTGTAAGTAAGCATTTCACTGTAAGACCTACACCTGTTGAGTTCGGTGCCTGTGACAAATAACATTTGATTTGATACATGCTTGGAAGTGTGTCTGCACAGTTGCCAATGCCTGTCCATTTACTCAACCGTCCTCTCAATTATTTAAGTCATCAAAAGAGACCCGCTGCAGGAAATCACCACGTAAGAGATTTAAGTCTAATTTTTTGCTTTGTGCTTGTAGCAGCACCTAGCTAATGGAAGTCTGGAGTCTTGGGGCCTGGGGGGCAGGAGGCTGGGCTGGGTTGGGTCTGGGCTGAGTTGGGTCTGCGGATCTGGGGGCACTAAAGTGGTGCTACTGAAGGGTCTGCCTCACTCTCTCTTCCGCTGGTGTCCTCAAGAGTCGTCAGGCTTCCGTTGCGAGTGACTGTGTGTCTGCGAGACGAGGCCCAGGTCCATATTTGCATTTTAAAGTAGTGACTTGACGAAGTGGTGTGTTATGTTTCCCCCGTGGTGTTATAATGGTATGAAAGGTGGAGAGAGGAAGCAGCAACACATTCAAACACATCTATTCCATGCCCTGCTGTTCTTTGGGGGTCCGTAAGTGTGTGTGTGTGTGTGTCTCTGTGCCCGCTTCCGAGTGCGTGTGCGTGTGGGTGTGTAAGTGATAGGTGGGGTGTCGATCGAGTGTCAGAAGCCTGAAGTATCCCATTCCTCTTTGCTAGCTGGCTGGCTGGTCCCTCTCTTCTAGCTGGCTGGCTGGTCCCTCTCTTCTAGCTGGCTGGCTGGTCTCTCTCTTCTAGCTGGCTGGTCTCTCTTCTAGCTGGCTGGCTGGTCCCTCTATTCTAGCTGGCTGGCTGGTCCCTCTATTCTAGCTGGCTGGCTGGTCCCTCTCTTCTAGCTGGCTGGCTGGTCTCTCTCTTCTAGCTGGCTGGTCTCTCTTCTAGCTGGCTGGCTGGTCCCTCTCTTCTAGCTGGTTGGCTGGTCTCTCTCTTCTAGCTGGCTGGCTGGTCCCTCTCTTCTAGCTGGCTGGCTGGTTCCTCTCTGCTAGCTGGCTGGCTGGTCCCTCTCTTCTAGCTGGCTGGCTGGTTCCTCTCTTCTAGCTGGCTGGCTGGTCCCTCTCTTCTAGCTGGCTGGCTGGTCCCTCGCTTCTAGCTGGCTCGCTGGTTCCTCTCTTCTAGCTGGCTGGCTGGTTCCTCTCTTCTAGCTGGCTGGCTGGTCCCTCTCTTCTAGCTGGCTGGTTCCTCTCTTCTAGCTGGCTGGCTGGTCCCTCTCTTCTAGCTGGCTGGCTGGTCCCTCTCTTCTAGCTGGCTGGCTGGTCCCTCTCTTCTAGCTGGCTGGCTGGTCCCTCTCTTCTAGCTGGCTGGCTGGTCCCTCTCTTCTAGCTGGCTGGCTGGTCCCTCTCTTCTAGCTGGCTGGCTGGTTCCTCTCTTCTAGCTGGCTGGCTGGTCCCTCTCTTCTAGCTGGCTGGCTGGTTCCTCTCTTCTAGCTGGCTGGCTGGTTTCTCTCTTCTAGCTGGCTGGCTGGTCCCTCTCTTCTAGCTGGCTGGCTGGTTTCTCTCTTGTAGCTGGCTGGCTGGTTCCTCTCTTCTAGCTGGCTGGCTGGTCCCTCTCTTCTAGCTGGCTGGTTCCTCTCTTCTAGCTGGCTGGCTGGTCCCTCTCTTCTAGCTGGCTGGCTGGTCCCTCTCTTCTAGCTGGCTGGCTGGTCCCTCTCTTCTAGCTGGCTGGCTGGTCCCTCTCTTCTAGCTGGCTGGCTGGTCCCTCTCTTCTAGCTGGCTGGCTGGTCCCTCTCTTCTAGCTGGCTGGCTGGTCCCTCTCTTCTAGCTGGCTGGCTGGTTCCTCTCTTCTAGCTGGCTGGCTGGTCCCTCTCTTCTAGCTGGCTGGCTGGTTCCTCTCTTCTAGCTGGCTGGCTGGTTTCTCTCTTCTAGCTGGCTGGCTGGTCCCTCTCTTCTAGCTGGCTGGCTGGTCCCTCTCTTCTAGCTGGCTGGCTGGTTCCTCTCTTCTAGCTGGCTGGCTGGTCCCTCTCTTCTAGCTGGCTGGCTGGTCCCTCTCTTCTAGCTGGCTGGCTGGGTCCTCTCTTCTAGCTGGCTGGCTGGTCCCTCTCTTCTAGCTGGCTGGCTGGGTCCTCTCTTCTAGCTGGCTGGCTGGTTTCTCTCTTCTAGCTGGCTGGCTTCTGTTCCTCTCTTTGACAAACCTGGACTATATTACAGGTAAATGTTATTACATTAACTAAAATGTATTTCAGGCAAATGATGTATTTGGAAGCAGCTGGTCTAGGTAAAGTTAGTTACGGTCTAGTTGCATCCAGACATCAACAGAGCTAGGTTTCATCGCTCTCCATCTACAGCACAATGCATGCTGGTTAACCCTAACTACCGTTCCTCCATCATATCCCTTCTTCCTCCATCTCCTTCCTCTTTGTTTCACAGCGTCCATGGTTAAGAGAACGAGGGGCAGTCTGTGGAGCAGCTAAGTGCCTGATGGGTTAGCGAGGTGATTCTGCTGACGAGGCAGAGTTGGGGTACATTTGGTCCCTGGTTATTTGTCCACGTCAGGGGGAGAGAGAATGGAGGAGGAGGAGGCCGGTCGAGGCTGCGACATGAAGAGTGGGTACGTTTTTAACCCTCCTGTCTACAGCTGCACTGTCCTCTACTGTACTGTACCCTACTGTACTGCACTGTACTGTACCCTACTGTACTGCACTGTACTGTACCCTACTGTACTGTACTGTCCTCTACTGCACTGCACTGTCCTCTACTGTACTATACCCTACTGTACTGTACTGTCCTCTACTGCACTGCACTGTACTCTACTGTACTGTACTCTACTGTACTGCACTGTAATATAGTGTACTGCACTGTACTGTCCTCTACTGTACTGTACTGCACTGTACTGTACTGTACTGTACTCTACTGTACTGTACTGTCCTCTACTGCACTGCACTGTACTCTACTGTACTGTACTCTACTGTACTGTACTCTACTGTACTGTACTCTACTGTACTGCACTGTAATATAGTGTACTGCACTGTACTGTCCTCTACTGTACTGTACTGCACTGTACTGTACTGTACTCTACTGTACTGTACTCCACTGTACTGTCCTCTACTCTACTCTACTGCACTGTACTGCACTGTACTCTACTCCACTGTACTGTACCCTACTGTACTGTCCTCTACTGTACTGTACTCTACTCTACTCTACTGTATCCTACTGTACTGTACTGCACTGTACCCTACTGTACTGTCCTGTCCTCTACTGTTCTACACTATACTGTACCCTACTGTACTGTCCTCTACTCTACTGTTCTACACTACTGTACTCTACTGTACTGTCCTCTACTCTACTGCACTGCACTGTACGGTACTCTACTGTACTACACTGTACTCTACTGTACTGTACTGTACCCCACTGTACTGTCCTCTACTGTACTGTACTCTACTGTACTCTACTGTACTGTACTGTACCCCACTGTACTGTACTCTACTGTACTCTACTGTACTGCACCCTACTGTTCTCTACTGTCCTGTACTCTACTCCAACACACTGTAATATACTCCACTGTACCCCACTGTACTCTACTATAATCTACTGCACCCTGCTCTACTATACTCTGCTATACTCTACTGTGATGTACCATGCGGCACTCTACTATACTCTACCGCACCATGCTGTATTCCGATACTGCACTATACTGTGCCATACTCCACTACACCACACTATACTCCACTGTACTCCACCATACTCTGCTATACTCTACTGCACTGCACTGTACGGTACTCTACTGTACTACACTGTACTCTACTGTACTGTACTGTACCCCACTGTACTGTCCTCTACTGTACTGTACTCTACTGTACTCTACTGTACTGTACTGTACCCCACTGTACTGTACTCTACTGTACTCTACTGTACTGCACCCTACTGTTCTCTACTGTCCTGTACTCTACTCCAACACACTGTAATATACTCCACTGTACCCCACTGTACTCTACTATAATCTACTGCACCCTGCTCTACTATACTCTGCTATACTCTACTGTGATGTACCATGCGGCACTCTACTATACTCTACCGCACCATGCTGTATTCCGATACTGCACTATACTGTGCCATACTCCACTACACCACACTATACTCCACTGTACTCCACCATACTCTGCTATACTCTACTGTGCCCACTATACTATACTCTGCTTTACTGGGCCCCCCTGTACTGTACCCTACTGTACTGCACCCTGCTGCACTCTACTCTACTGTACTATACTTGACTGTACCCTACTGTGCTGTACTATACTGTACCATACTGTACCCTACTGTGCTGTACTATACTGTACCATACTGTACCCTACTGTGCTGTACTATACTGTACCCTACTGTACCCTACTGTGCTGTACTATACTATACTGTACCCTACTGTACTATACTATACTGTACCCTACTGTACCCTACTGTTCTCTACTGTCCTGTACTCTACTGTACCCTACTATACCCCACTGTACCCTACTGTACTCTACTGTAACCTACTGTGCTGTACTATACTGTACTATACTGTACCCTACTGTGCTGTACTATACTGTACTATACTGTACCCTACTGTGCTGTACTATACTGTACCCTACTGTACCCTACTGTACTGTAACCTACTGTACTCCACTGTACTGTACCTTACCCTACTCTACTGTACTGTACCCTACTGTACCCTACCCTACTGTACTGTACCCTACTGTACTGTACCCTACTGTACTGTACCCTACTGTACTGTACCCTACTGTACTGTACCCTGCTGTACCCTACTGTACTCTACTGTACTGTACCCTACTGTACCCTACTGTACTGTACCCTACTGTACTCTACTGTACTGTACCCTACTGTACTGTAACCTACTGTACCCTACTGTACCCTACTGTATTCTACTGTACTGCACCCTACTGTACTCTACTGTACTGTACCCTACTGTACTCTACTGTACTGCACCCTACTGTACTCTACTGTACTGTACCCTACTGTACCCTACTGTACCCTACTGTACCCTACTGTACTGTACCCTACTGTACTCTACTGTACTGCACCCTACTGTACTCTACTGTACTGTACCCCACTGTACCCTACTGTACTGCACCCTACCCTACTGTACTCTACTGTACTGTACCCTACTGTACTCTACTGTACTGTACCCCACTGTACCCTACTGTACTGCACCCTACCCTACTGTACTGTACCCTACCCTACTGTACTGTACCCTACCCTACTGTACTGTACCCTACTGTACTCTACTGTACTGTACCCCACTGTACTCTACTGTACTGCACCCTACTGCACTCCACCCTACTATACCCTACCCTACTGTACTGTACCCTACTGTACTCTACTGTACTGTACCCTACTATACTGTACCCTACTGTACTCTACTGTACTGTACCCTACTGTACTGCACCCTACTGTACTGTACCCTACTGTACTGTACCCTACTGTACCCTACTGTACTGTACCCTACCCTACAGTACTGTACCCTACTATACCCTACCCTACTGTACTGTACCCTACTATACCCTACCCTACTGTACTGTACCCTACTATACCCTACCCTACTGTACTGTACCCTACTATACCCTACCCTACTGTACTGTACCCTACTATACCCTACCCTACTGTACTGTACCCTACTATACCCTACCCTACTGTACTGTACCCTACTATACCCTACCCTACTGTACTGCACCCTACTGTACTGTACCCTACCCTACTGTACTGCACCCTACTGTACTGTACCCTACTCTACTGTACTGTACCCTACTATACCCTACCCTACTGTACTGTACCCTACTATACCCTACCCTACTGTGCTGTACCCTACTGCACCCTACTGTACTGTACCCTACCCTACTGTACTGCACCCTACTGTACTGTACCCTACTGTACTGTACTGTACCCTACTATACCCTACCCTACTGTACTGTACCCTACTATACCCTACCCTACTGTACTGTACCCTACTGCACCCTACTGTACTGTACCCTACTATACCCTACTGTACTGTACCCTACTATACCCTACCCTACTGTACTGTACCCTACTGCACCCTACTGTACTGTACCCTACTATACCCTACTGTACTGTACCCTACCCTACTGTACTGTACCCTACTGCACCCTACTGTACTGTACCCTACCCTACTGTACTGTACCCTAATATACCCTACTCTACTGTACTGTACCCTACTGCACCCTACTGTACTGTACCCTACCCTACTGTACTGTACCCTAATATACCCTACTCTACTGTACCCTACTGCACCCTACTCTACTGTACCCTACTGTACCCTACCCTACTGTACTGTACCCTACTGTACTGTACCCTACTGTACTGTACCCTACTGTACTCTACTGTACTCTACTGTACTCTACTGTACTGTACCCTACTGTACCCTACTGTACTATACTGTACTGTACCCTACTGTACCCTACGGTACTGCACCCTACTGTACCCTACTGTACTATACTGTACTGTACTCTACTCTACTGTACCCTACTGTACCCTACTGTACTATACTGTACTGTACTGTAATGTACTCTAGGTAGAACAGCTGTTTATTAAAATACAA
Source organism: Salvelinus fontinalis (assembly GCF_029448725.1). NCBI lineage: Eukaryota > Metazoa > Chordata > Actinopteri > Salmoniformes > Salmonidae > Salvelinus > Salvelinus fontinalis. The sequence goes on along the minus strand of NC_074685.1, from coordinate 1,766,831 downwards.
TTGTTTCAGCAGGTTTCCCTCATCGTCTTCCTGCGCCACGCTCAACCGACAGGCGGGATCGTTGTGCTATCTGACCCAAGACGATGTTGTTGTTGTTCCCAGAATCCTCTTGTGACAATGTTGAGACATTACCACATCTCGTCTTGGCAATCCATTATGTACAAGAGAGAGAAGAGAACATTAATTCTGCACTAGATTTATATTTATAGTTTATATTATATTATATTTATAGTTCGCTATATATCTTCTATTCCTATTCAATAAACCTTGTTCTCTGATTGTTTTGAGATTTATGTTATCAAAGGAGACAAGGTTGATCGGTAGAGAGCAGATCAATGGCACCCGACTAAAACACTGTGATCATTTTACTAATGAAATGAATTGAAATGTGTATTGACATGTGAACATCAAAAAGGGGCCTGATGATGCCTGTGACGATCAGAGGGCTGTGGTCATCTTTAATAAAACATGAAGCATTGACTCCTTCTACCTTTCCCCGACTCTACTCCTTATTGGCACTCGTTATTCACTGTGTAATTTATTCCTCGGGTCATTATTCCATTTTTTATTTTGTATAGATCAACAACAAAAAAAGACCCTTGAAGTAAGTGTTTCGTTATTAGTCTACACTTGTTGTCTATGAAGCATGTGATAAAAAAATCCTTTGATTTGATTGGATAGTAGAGCCCACTCCTCCTAACACCACTCTTATTGGCTCCCTGGACACAGGGAAGCTAAGGTTGTATTTGATTCATTTATTTAGTCAGGATCTGATGACAAACTATGATTGTTAATTGATTTAAAATTCAATCTATGACTGCAAGCAACCAATCAATTACTATTATGATACTCCACTCTATAAATATGACCCTGACCAACCCAGGCTATAAATATGACCCTGACCAACCCAGGCTACAAATATGACCCTGACCAACCCAGCCTATAAATATGACCCTGACCAACCCAGCCTATAAATATGACCCTGACCAACCCAGCCTATAAATATGACCCTGACCAACCCAGCCTATAAATATGACCCTGACCAACCCAGCCTATAAATATGACCCTGACCAACCCAGCCTATAAATATGACCCTGACCAACCCAGCCTATAAATATGACCCTGACCAACCCAGGCTATAAATATGACCCTGACCAACCCAGGCTATAAATATGACCCTGACCAACCCAGCCTATAAATATGACCCTGACCAACCCAGGCTATAAATATGACCCTGACCAACCCAGGCTATAAATATGACCCTGACCAACCCAGGCTATAAATATGACCCTGACCAACCCAGGCTATAAATATGACCCTGACCAACCCAGGCTATAAATATGACCCTGACCAACCCAGCCTATAAATATGACCCTGACCAACCCAGGCTATAAATATGACCCTGACCAACCCAGGCTATAAATATGACCCTGACCAACCCAGCCTATAAATATGACCCTGACCAACCCAGCCTATAAATATGACCCTGACCAACCCAGCCTATAAATATGACCCTGACCAACCCAGCCTATAAATACGACCCTGACCAACCCAGCCTATAAATACGACCCTGACCAACCCAGCCTATAAATACGACCCTGACCAACCCAGCCTATAAATACGACCCTGACCAACCCAGGCTATAAATATGACCCTGACCAACCCAGGCTATAAATATGACCCTGACCAACCCAGCCTATAAATATGACCCTGACCAACCCAGCCTATAAATATGACCCTGACCAACCCAGCCTATAAATATGACCCTGACCAACCCAGCCTATAAATATGACCCTGACCAACCCAGCCTATAAATACGACCCTGACCAACCCAGCCTATAAATATGACCCTGACCAACCCAGCCTATAAATATGACCCTGACCAACCCAGCCTATAAATATGACCCTGACCAACCCAGCCTATAAATATGACCCTGACCAACCCAGCCTATAAATATGACCCTGACCAACCCAGCCTATAAATATGACCCTGACCAACCCAGCCTATAAATATGACCCTGACCAACCCAGGCTATAAATATGACCCTGACCAACCCAGGCTATAAATATGACCCTGACCAACCCAGGCTATAAATATGACCCTGACCAACCCAGGCTATAAATATGACCCTGACCAACCCAGGCTATAAATATGACCCTGACCAACCCAGCCTATAAATACGACCCTGACCAACCCAGGCTATAAATGTGACCCTGTTTTGCAGGGTCCTGACCAACCCAGGCTATAAATATTTTGTATTTTATTTAACCTTTATTTAACTAGGCAAGTCAGTTAAGAACAAATTCTTATTTTACGATGACGGCCTACCCTGGCCAAAACCTAACCCGGACGACGCTGGGCCAATTGTGCGCCACCCTATGGGACTCCCTTACAACCCAATCTGTCTCCAGACAGGGCTAGTATAGAGGTGTCTCCAGACAGGGCTAGTATAGAGGTGTCTCCAGACAGGGCTAGTATAGAGGTGTCTTCAGACAGGGCTAGTATAGAGGTGTCTTCAGACAGGGCTAGTATAGAGGTGTCTCCAGACAGGGCTAGTATAGAGGTGTCTCCAGACAGGGCTAGTATAGAGGTGTCTTCAGACAGGGCTAGTATAGAGGTGTCTTCAGACAGGGCTAGTATAGAGGTGTCTTCAGACAGGGCTAGTATAGAGGTGTCTCCAGACAGGGCTAGTATAGAGGTGTCTCCAGACAGGGCTAGTATAGAGGTGTCTTCAGACAGGGCTAGTATAGAGGTGTCTTCAGACAGCGCTAGTATAGAGGTGTCAGACAGGGCTAGTATAGAGGTGTCTTCAGACAGGGCTAGTATAGAGGTGTCTCCAGACAGGGCTAGTATAGAGGTGTCTTCAGACAGGGCTAGTATAGGGGTGTCTCCAGACAGGGCTAGTATAGAGGTGTCTTCAGACAGGGCTAGTATAGAGGTGTCTCCAGACAGGGCTAGTATAGAGGTGTCTCCAGACAGGGCTAGTATAGAGGTGTCTTCAGACAGGGCTAGTATAGAGGTGTCTTCAGACAGGGCTAGTATAGAGGTGTCTTCAGACAGGGCTAGTTTTGAGGTGTCTCCAGACAGGATTTTAGACTCACTAATCTAATCTATACAGTCAATAATGTGGACAATGAAACCATAACCTGTCTGGGGTTTACAAAAAAGAAAGGAAATCAAACTAATTTATTTGAGACCAAAATAGAGGAATTTCAACAAAGGAAATCGTGTTTGACGCTCTGCAAGAAGAAAAAAAGAGGGAAAAAACCTACCCAGTGAAAGTGGGACAATTTGAGAAGAACTGAAAAGTATAAGTAAGATTTTAGCACAAGAAAGTTTCACTTGATTATTACCAGCGAGGGTGTTACATGACTAGAATGTGATAATATTCCCCCCCCCCCCTCCCCCGATCGATCGATCGAACGATGAAAGGCTTTAAAGAAGAAGAAATAAAGTGCGTAAAGTTATCTGCATAAGTAAAGTTTGATCAATATGTAACGTTAGAAGTTTGAGTTACTTCCTCTAGGAACTTTTTCTTTCCATCTTTCATCAGTAGCTCAGTGTAAAGAGTTAAGTTCGGTCTTTCTGTTTTTGAATGGTTAGTGATTTAGTGTTACTTTGGCTTCACCACGTTAATAAGAAACAAAACGCAGATGTTCTTGGCCTCGATTCAATTCCTCGAACTCCCCCTGTCTAACCCTATCTTAACATCTTTTAGTTATCTTAAGCTCACACTAAGCTTTTATTCTGGGGAGACAGAATTTATAATTATAAAGTAAGCGCAGGCGATTAATTTTCGACAGCGGTGTACTTTAAGACATCATCCCCCCCCCCCCTCCTTGACTCTTCAGCTGCTGCCTGTCAGTGTGAGAACCCCAGCGAATCAAAGCCCCCCGCTCTTACTCCATGGTGCCCCCCCCCCCCCCCCCCCCCCCCCCCAAGGCTATAATGCTTACCTGAGGGAAACACGTCCGTGATGGAGATTTCTGTTTCGATACCACGGCTCTCCAGCTTTGAGAGAGAACCAGGGCCGTACTTACTCTCTCTCGCTCTCTCTGTCTCTCTCTGTCTCTCTCTCTCTCTCTGTCTCTCTCTGTCTCTCTCTCTGTCTCTCTCTCTCTCTCTCTCTCTCTCTCTCTCTCTCTCTCTCTCTCTCTCTCTCTCTCTGTCTCTCTGTCTCTCTCTCTGTCTCTCTCTCTCTCTCTCTCTCTCTCTCTGTCTCTCTCTCTCTCTCTCTCTCTCTCTCTCTCTCTCTCTCTCTCTCTCTCTCTCTCTCTCTCTCTCGTCAATCGAAAGATCACTCGCCTTCTCCTTCTCTATCTCCCTCCCTTCTTCTCTTTCTCTCTCTCTCTCTCTCTCACTTTAAAGTTTAAAGAAAAGCAGGCCTCACGTCTGAACTAAACTCAGATACTGTAGTTATTTGATCTCTTTACCCACTGAGTTCTGGTGATTACATTGATTTCCCAGGTCTTTCTTCTAGCTAGACACACAACTCTCTGTCCTACTCGACTCTCTGTCCTATGGAAGTTAAGCAGTAGGACTATACATGACTTAACTGCTTCAGAAAACTAAATTCACTTTTAGGTGTTTTTAGTCCTATGTAATGTATGTACACTAGGGACAATTATTCACTTAATCTGCTGGGCTTGTCTACAAAGCAGTGATCACTCCTCAGATCCATTATAACCATGTGTAGCACATGGGGATGTGTGGAACTCACTCCTCAGATCCATTATAACCATGTGTAGCACATGAGGATGTGTGAAGCTCACTCCTCAGCCTGAAGTATCCCAACTTGCACTGCCTAATAGCTTGGATTTTTGGTGGCGCCGACCGGTAAGACGGTCACGAGTGATCCATTATAACCATGTGCTAGCAAGGCAGAGGTCCTGGGTTCGAGCTTCGGCGTGAGTTGAATTAGAAGGAAGTGGTACTCGCTAAGCAAGTAGCGGGATGTCCGGTACACACGCAAAAGGGTCGTTTCATTTGTGAAAACTGATAGAGATTATCGTCAATACACTACCTGGAATAGTAGACCAAACGTCTTGTCAATGAGAGGTTCCCTCTTACAATGTGAGAAGATAAAGAGAGAGTGTGCTGAGCTGCTTAGATTTACTGGTTGTGATGTTGATGACAGAGAGAGAGAAAGGGAGAGAGAGAGAGACAGTTAATGCAAGAGAAATTTAAGTGGACAGAAAGAGGAAGATAGTTAAGGCTGGAGAAAAAAGAGAGAGAGAGAGAGAAAAAGGGAGTGGGCGCTCGCTTGTCTGCCCCTGCTGGATCGATGGATGGTAGATTTTGGTCATGCTGCGTCTCCTACAGGATCCCAGAGCGTCAGCCTCCACAGCCAGCCAGACGCGCTTCACTGCATCGTCTCAGATACAAGCACACACACACACACACACACACACACACACACACACACACACACACACACACACACACACACACACACACACACACACACACACACACACACACACACACACACACACACACACACACACACACACACACGTGAACACACACACACACGTGAGTTCCACACACACACACACGAGAACACACACACACACACACACACACACACACACACATCTGACTCACCACTCAGCCTCCATCATGTCCTAAATAGAACACTTGAAATCTCATTGTGTGTCTGCTGCTACCAACCACTAACCAATCCTCTACCAACCACTAACCAATCCTGTACCAACCACTAACCAATCCTGTACCAACCACTAACCAATCCTCTACCAACCACTAACCAATTCTGTACCAATCACTAACCAATCCTCTACCAACCACTAACCAATCCTCTACCAACCACTAACCAATCCTGTACCAACCACTAACCAATCCTCTACCAACCACTAACCAATCCTGTACCAATCACTAACCAATCCTCTACCAAGCACTAACCAATCCTGTACCAACCACTAACCAATCCTGTACCAACCACTAACCAATCCTGTACCAACCACTAACCAATCCTCTACCAACCACTAACCAATCCTCTACCATTTAGTAACCAATCCTGTACCAACCACTAACCAATCCTGTACCAACCACTAACCAATCCTCTACCATTTAGTAACCAATCCTCTACCAACCACTAACCAATCCTTTACCCTTTAGTAACCAATCCTGTACCAACCACTAACCAATCCTGTACCCTTTAGTAACCAATCCCGTACCAACCACTAACCAATCCTGTACCCTTTAGTAACCAATCCTGTACCCTTTAGTAACCAATCCTGTATCCTTTAGTAACCAATCCTGTACCCTTTAGTAACCAATCCTCAACCCTTTAGTAACCAATCCTGTACCCTTTACTAACCAATCCTGTACCCTTTACTAGCCAATCCTGTATCAACCACTAACCAATCCTCTACCAACAACTAACCAATCCTGTACCCTTTACTAACCAATCCTGTATCCTTTAGTAACCAATCCTCTACCAACCACTAACCAATCCTGTACCCTTTAGTAACCAATCCTGTACCAACCACTAACCAATCCTGTACCCTTTAGTAACCAATCCTGTACCAACAACTAACCAATCCTGTACCCTTTAGTAACCAATCCTCTACCAACCACTAACCAATCCTGTGTCCTTTAGTAACCAATCCTGTACCAACCACTAACCAATCCTCAACCCTTTAGTAACCAATCCTGTACCCTTTACTAACCAATCCTGTACCCTTTAGTAACCAATCCTGTACCCTTTAGTAACCAATCCTGTATCAACCACTAACCAATCCTCAACCCTTTAGTAACCAATCCTCAACCCTTTAGTAACCAATCCTCAACCCTTTAGTAACCAATCCTCAACCCTTTAGTAACCAATCCTCAACCCTTTAGTAACCAATCCTCAACCCTTTAGTAACCAATCCTCAACCCTTTAGTAACCAACCCTCAACCCTTTAGTAACCAATCCTGTACCAGTCCATGTGGTCCCGTGTAGCTCAGTTGGTAGAGCATGGCGCTTGCAACGCCAGGGTTGTGGGTTCAATTCCTACGGGGGGACCAGGATGACTATGTATGAACTTTCCAATTTGTAAGTCGCTCTGGATAAGAGTAAATGTAAATGTACCAACCACTAACCAATCCTGTACCAACCACTAACCAATCCTGTACCAACCACTAACCAATCCTGTACCAACCACTAACCAATCCTGTACTAACCAATCCTGTACCCTTTAGTAACCAATCCTGTACCCTTTAGTAACCAATCCTCAACCCTTTAGTAACCAATCCTGGACCCTTTAGTAACCAATCCTCAGCCCTTTAGTAACCAATCCTGTACCCTTTAGTAACCAATCCTCAACCCTTTAGTAACCAATCCTCAACCCTTTAGTAACCAATCCTGTACCCTTTAGTAACCAATCCTGTACCCTTTAGTAACCAATCCTGTACCCTTTAGTAACCAATCCTCAACCCTTTAGTAACCAATCCTCAACCCTTTAGTAACCAATCCTGTTCATGCTGACCCAAGCCATTCAAATATTTATGCATCTCATTACTGTACAACAGAATACCTGCGCCAATACAATAGGTGTAGACCTTACAGTGATAAATATTTTGCTATATCGTATCAATGAGCCTGGCCAAGGGCTCTATTTTCAGCTGGCGTTATAAAGCAGCGCTGTCAAACGTACACTCATTGGAAATGTTGGTTTGTAAAAGCCAGCACCCGGCTATTTTCCAACTCTTGTGCCATGATTGGTAAATGACATGTCTTACATGCGGACCACACATGCTCGCATCGCAAAATAAATGTACACGTTATTCAATCATTGCACTCGCCGCGCGTCAGCGTGCGTCTGCGTAGCCAGGCGCTAAAATAGAACTCGGTTCTATTTCTAACGTTCTAACGTGCTGCAAGTCCCGCCTCTCCCGTCTCCTCATTGGTTGTTTGGAGCATATACCCACGTGGGTGATTGAAAGATGAACTGAGGTCCACACTCCTGTCGATTGTGGTAATCAAATCAAATGTTATTAGTCACATGCGCCAATACAATAGGTGTAGACCTTACAGTGATAAATGCTTACTTTCGAGCCCCTGACCAACAATGCAATTGTTTAAAAATACAGATAAGAATAATAAATAAAAGTAATGAGTAATTAAAGAACTGCAGTAAATAACAATAGCGAGACTATATACAGGGGGTACCGGTACAGAGTCAATGTGGAGGCTATATACAGGGGGTTACTGTACAGAGTCAATGTGGAGGCTATATACAGGGGGTACCGGTACAGAGTCAATGCGGAGGCTATATACAGGGGGGTACCGGTACAGAGTCAATGTGGAGACTATATACAGGGGGTACCGGTACAGAGTCAATGTGCGGGGGCCCCGTTTAGTTGAGGTAATATGTACATGAAGGTAGCGTTATTAAAGTGACAATGCATAGATGATAACAACAGAGAGTAGCAGCGATGTAAAAGAGGGTGGGGGAGGGGCAATGCAAATAGTCTGGGTAGCCATTTGATTAGGTGTTCAGGAGTCTTATGTCTTGGGGGTAGAAGCTGTTTAGAAGCCTCTTGGACCAAGACTTGGTGCTCCAGTACCACTTGCCGTGCGGTAGCAGAGAGGTCAGTGTATGACTAGGGTGTGTTTGACAATTTTTAGGTCCTTCCTCTGACACCGCCTGGTATAGAGGTCCTGGATGGCAGGAAGCTTGGCCCTAGTGATGTACTGGGCCGTTCGCACTACCCTCTGTGGTGCCTTGCGGTCGGCCAGCTCCGGCCAGCTCTAGGAAGACTCTTGGTGGTTCCAAACTTCTTCCATTTAAGAATGATGGAGGCCACTGTGTTCTTGGGGACCTCCAATGCTGCCAAGATTTGCTGGTACCCTTCCCCAGATCTGTGCCTCGACACAATCCTGTCTCGGAGCTCTACGGACAATTCCTTCAACCTCATGATTTGTTTTTTGCTCTGACATGCACTGTCAACTGTGAGACCTGATATAGACAGGTGTGTGCCTTTCCAAATCATGTCCAATCAATTGAATTTACCACATGTGGACTCCAATCAAGTTGTAGAAACATCTCAAGGATAATCAATGGAAACAGGATGCACCTGAGCTCAATTTCAAGTCTCATAGCAAAGGGTCTGAATACTTATGTAAATAAGGTATTTCTGTTTTTTTGCAAAAACGTCTAAACACCTGTTTTTGCTTTGTCATTATGGTTATTGTGTGTAGATTTATGAGGCAAAAAATGTATTTAATCAGTTTTAGAATAAGGCTGTAGCGTAACAAAATGTGGAAAAAGTCAAGGGATCTGAATGCTTTCCGAATACACTGTATATACTCTATATACAGCAGTATGTGGACACCCCTTCATTCTGCTATTTCAGCCACATCTGCTGCTGACAGGTGTATAAAATCGAGCACACAGCCATGCAATCTCCATAGACAAACATTGGCAGTAGAATGGCCGTACTGAAGAGCTCAGTGACTTTCAACGTGGCACCATCATAGGATGCCACCTTTCCAACAAGTCAGTTTGTCAAATTTCTGCCCTGTTAGAGCTGCCCCCGGTCAACTGTAAGTGCTGTTAATGTGAAGAGGAAACGTCTAGGAGCTACAACGACTCAGTTACGAAGTGGTAGGTTACAGAAGCCCACAGAACGTGACCGTTGAATGCTGAAGCGCGTAGTGCTCAAATATCGTCTGTCCTTGGTTGTAACACTCACTAACGTGTTCCAAACTGCCTCTGGAAGCAACATCAGCACAAGAACTGTTTTGTCGGGCAGCTTCATGAAATGGGTTTCCATGGCCGAGCAGCCTCACACAAGCCTCAGATCACCATGCGCAATGCCAAGCGTCGGCTGGAGTGGTGTAAAGCTCGCCCGCCATTGGGCTCTGGAGCAGAGGAAACGCGTTCTCTGGAGGGATGAATCACACTTAACCATCTGGCAGTCCGATGTGCAACTCCATATTAATGCCCATGATTTTGGAATGAGCAGGTGTCCACATACTTTTGGTCATGTAGTAGTACATTTTTAACAGTGTATTTCTAATGCAGTTAGAACAATGTAAACATGTTAACAATATTTAGTAAATATATTGGGGGGGGGGGGGGGGGGGATTTAACAAACTAGGCTAACATTCAAGTTGTTTTGAACGGAATAAATTAAGAGATGTTAAAAAACACTGGTAAATACACAACTTGAAGCTATCACATGTTTAGCCGGGGCCCTCAGTACTTCATCTGATTTGGTCTGTTATTTTCAGTTACCTTTTAAACATTTTTATTTTACTAGGCAAGTCAGTTAAGAACAAATTGTTATTTTCAATGACAGCCTACCGGGGAACAGTGGGTTAACTGCCTTGTTCAAGGTGCAGAACGACAGATTTTTTACCTTGTCAGCTCGGGGATTTGATCTTACAACCTTTCGGTTACTGGCCCAATGCTCTAACCACTAGGCTACCTGCCTCCCCGTTGTACTTTTGACAGTCAAAATTGATCAGATGTTCAAATGAAATGAAATGTATTTGATATAGGACATTTATAAATGATTACACAAGGGGAATCTCATAAATTACTCCTTCTTTTGAACTGTAATGACACAAAAGGGGGGACTCTAATTTTGAACGAAAAGTTCGTTTTCTGTATTGTTATCGACAGATGAGTTTTTTTTTTTAAAGGGTCACATGAAATGAATTGAACCATCGAATTGTAACAAAACCCCAAGGTGTCTAAGGGGTGACTTGATATTATAAACCGCAGATGGTCAAGTGACTTTGTGCATTTAGTGGAGAATGCTCGGAGGAAGATGGGAAAGTGACTTCAGCTGCATTCTGTAAGTCCATTAAGCCTTCTACCTGGCCAGGGGGCTGCTGCCTGGCTCAGCTAACAGGGCGCTGTGACTGGGGACAACATTGAGTGTTTAAGGCTGTGATTGGTGTGATTCGTAGCATCGATTGATGCTGGAATGGGTGACCCAAGCCAGAAGGATCAGGGAGTGGAGGACAAGGCAAGACAGGAAAAGAGAGAGATAGACAGGCTGACCAGACAGACATACAGACAGGCTGACCAGACAGACATACAGACAGGCTGACCAGACAGACATACAGACAGGCTGACCAGACAGACATACAGACAGGCTGACCAGACAGACATACAGACAGGCTGACCAGACAGACATACAGACAGGCTGACCAGACAGACATACAGACAGGCTGACCAGACAGATAGATAGACAGACAGACAGATAGATAGATCGATTGACAGGCTTACTTACAGACAGACAGACAGACAGACAGACAGACAGACAGATCGAATGACAGGCTTACAGACAGATGGATAGACAGACAGACAGACAGACAGACAGACAGACAGACAGACAGACAGACAGATAGACAGACAGACAGACAGACAGACAGACAGATAGATAGATAGATAGATAGATAGATAGATAGATAGATAGATAGATAGATAGATAGATAGATAGACTGACAGGCAGGCAGGCAGATTGACTGACAGGCAGGCAGACAGGCAGACAGATAGATAGACAGACTGACAGACAGACAGACAGACAGGCTGACAGATAGATAGACAGACAGGCTGACAGACGTGTTCCTGGTAAGATGTTCTCCCAGTACGAGGCACCAGGAACTATTGTGCTGCTGCTGCCAGGGAGGCACAGGGGACCAGGGTTCCAGGGGCCTGCTGGGGACCTGTCACTGTACCCTGGGCTGGGGGGTCAGTGAAGGGCCCTCAGGGAGCCACAGTGGGCTGGAGAGGAGACCTGTCACTGTACCCTGGGCTGGGGGGTCAGTGAAGGGCCCTCAGGGAGCCACAGTGGGCTGGAGAGGAGACCTGTCACTGTACCCTGGGCTGGGGGGTCAGTGAAGGGCCCTCAGGGAGCCACAGTGGGCTGGAGAGGAGACCTGTCACTGTACCCTGGGCTGGGGGGTCAGTGAAGGGCCCTCAGGGAGCCACAGTGGGCTGGAGAGGAGCCCTGTCACTGTACCCTGGGCTGGGGGATCAGTGAAGGGCCCTCAGGGAGCCACAGTGGGCTGGAGAGGAGAGGGACCCAGGAGACCATGTGAGTTATCTTCCAGGATCTTATGGGTGTGACATGGAGGAGGACCATGCTGGTTAATGAAAGATGTGGATTGGTCAATAGGGCCTATAGGATTCATCATACATTATATTATAGCTCAACACTGAGAATCAGACCGAGGGCCTGTACAGTTGCCCTCCAATCAGAAGAGATTATCCCCTAATGGGATTAGAAATGACTCTCCCATATATAATCTAATCCCTGCTATAGGTTTTATTATCGTTCATACCGGGGTGGCAGATAGCCTAGTGGTTAGAGTGGAGGGGCGGCAGGTAGCCTAGTGGTTAGAGTGGAGGGGCGGCAGGTAGCCTAGTGGTTAGAGTGGAGGGGCGGCAGGTAGCCTAGTGGTTAGAGTGGAGGGGCGGCAGGTAGCCTAGTGGTTAGAGTGGAGGGGCGGCAGGCAGCCTAGTGGTTAGAGTGGAGGGGCGGCAGGCAGCCTAGTGGTTAGAGTGGAGGGGCGGCAGGCAGCCTAGTGGTTAGAGTGGAGGGGCGGCAGGTAGCCTAGTGGTTAGAGTGGAAGGGCGGCAGGCAGCCTAGTGGTTAGAGTGGAGGGGCGGCAGGTAGCCTAGTGGTTAGAGTGGAGGGGCGGCAGGTAGCCTAGTGGTTAGAGTGGAGGGGCGGCAGGTAGCCTAGTGGTTAGAGTGGAGGGGCGGCAGGTAGCCTAGTGGTTAGAGTGGAGGGGCGGCAGGTAGCCTAGTGGTTAGAGTGGAGGGGCGGCAGGCAGCCTAGTGGTTAGAGTGGAGGGGCGGCAGGTAGCCTAGTGGTTAGAGTGGAGGGACGGCAGGCAGCCTAGTGGTTAGAGTGGAGGGACGACAGGTAGCCTAGTGGTTAGAGTGGAGGGGCGGCAGGCAGCCTAGTGGTTAGAGTGGAGGGGCGGCAGGCAGCCTAGTGGTTAGAGTGGAGGGGCGGCAGGCAGCCTAGTGGTTAGAGTGGAGGGACGACAGGTAGCCTAGTGGTTAGAGTGGAGGGACGACAGGTAGCCTAGTGGTTAGAGTGGAGGGGCGGCAGGCAGCCTAGTGGTTAGAGCGTTGGACTCGTAACCGAAAGGTTGCTAGATCGAATCCCTGTCACGTTCCTGACCTATTTCTGTTAGTTTGTTGTATGTGTTAGTTGGTCAGGACGTGAGTTTGGGTGGGCATTCTATGTTGTCTTTTTCTATGTTGGTTTTTGGGTTGCCTGGTATGGCTCTTAATTAGAGGCAGGTGTTTGGCGTTCCTCTAATTGAGAGTCATATTTAGGTAGGTTGTTTCACAGTGTTCGTTGTGGGTGGTTGTCTCCTGTGTCAGTGTTTGTCGCACCATACGGGACTGTTCAGTTTGTTTGTTCATCGTTATTTTATGTGTAGGCTATTTTCCCTGTTCGTGCGTTCTTCGTGTTTATGTAAGTTCGTCGTCCAGGTCTGTCTACTCCGTTTGTTATTTTGTTTATTAGTCAAGTGTATTTCGTTTTCGTGTTTTCCGTCTTTACTTTAATAAATTATCATGTCTTCACAATCCGCTGCATTTTGGTTCAATCCCTGCTCCTCCTCTTCGGATGAAGAGGAGGAGGACAACCGTTATAATCCCCGAGCTGACAAGGTACAAATCTGTCGTTCTGTCCCTGAACAAGGCAGTTAACCCACTGTTCCCTGGTAGGCTGTCATTTAAAATAAGAACTTGTTCTTAACTGACTTGCCTAGTTAAATAAAGGAAATAAATAATCCCTCCTATAGGTTTTGTTGCTGTTGCATTGAAAAAAGCTACAGAAGGTCAGATACAGGTCATATTTTCAGCTAAAACTCCAGCTAATGTATGATACTGTAATTCCATTTAACCTCTTTCCCAACTATACCGTATTGTTCAGTCCAAGCCATCCAATGAGAGCAGTGGTGACATCCAGCCAGACTTTCCCCATGCAGCCAGGCCCCTGTTGAACCTGCTAACAAGCTGGTGTTCTGCTCAGCCAGCGCCTATGATTGGTCAGCTTTGATGGAGGGAGAGAGAAAGAGAGGTGGGGAGAGAGGTAGAGCGATAGAGAGGTAGAGAGAGAGGTAGAGAGAAAGAGAGGTAGGTAGAGAGATAGAGAGAAAGAGAGGTAGGGAGAGAGGTAGAGAGAAAGAGAGGTAGGGAGAGAGGTAGAGAGATAGAGGTAGAGAGAAATAGAGGTAGAGAGGTAGGGAGAGAGGTAGAGAGATAGGGAGAGAGGGAGGGAGAGAGCGAGAGAGGTAGAGAGGGAGGGAGAGAGAAAGAGAGGTTGGTAGAGAGAGCGAGAGAGCGAGAGAGGGAGAGAGAAAGAGAGGTAGGGAGAGAGGTAGAGAGATAGAGAGGTAGGGAGAGAGCGAGGGAGAGAGATAGGGAGAGAGGTAGAGAGAGAGGTAGGGAAAGAGGTAGAGAGAGAGAGAGGTAGGTAGAGAGAAATAGAGTTAGGAAGAGAGGTATAGAGGTAGGGAGAGAGGTAGAGAGGTAGAGAGAGAGGTAGGGAAAGAGGTAGAGAGAGAGGTAGGGGGAGAGCGAGGGAGAGAGATAGAGAGGTAGGGAGAGAGCGAGGGAGAGATAGGGAGAGATAGGGAAAGAGGTAGAGAGATAGAGAGGTAGGGAGAGATAGGTAGAGAGATAGAGAGGTAGGGAGAGAGGTAGAGGTAGGGCAATAGGGAGCGAGAGAGAGTGAGATAGAGAGAGAGAGAGATACTTGAATCAGTTATAGAACACATTGCCCTTTGTGGCTGTGAGGTCAACCAAGAATTCACAAAATGGGACAAATATCAAATTGAGACTCTGCATGCGGAATTCCGCAAAATATCCTCCGTGTACAACGTAAAACACCGAATAATGCATGCAGAGCAGAATTAGGCCGATACCCGCTAATTGTCAAAATCCAGAAAAGAGACGTTAAATTCTACAACCACTAAAAGGAAGCGATTCCCAAACCTTCCATAACAAAGCCATCACCTACAGAGAGATGAACCTGGAGAAGAGTCCCCTAAGCAAGCTGGTCCTGGGGTTCTGTTCACAAACAGACCCCACAGAGCCCCAGGACAGCAGCACAATTACACCCAACCAAATCATGAGAAAAAAAAAGATAATTACTTGACACATTGGAAAGAATTAACAACAAATCAGATCAAACTAGAATGCTATTTGTCCCTAAACAGAGAGCACACAGTGACAGAATACCTGCCCACTGTGACTGACCCAAACTTAAGGAAAGCTTTGACTATGTACAGACTCAGTGAGCATAGCTTTGCTATTGAGAAAGGCCGCCGTAGGCAGACCAGGCTCTCAGGAGAAGACAGGCTATGTGCACACTGCTCCTCCTGCTCCTCCTGCTAAATGTATGACCATATTGGAGACACACATTTCCCTCAGATTACACAGATCCACAAAGAATTAGAAAACAAACCCAATTTTGATAAACTCCCATATCTACTGGGTGAAATACCACAGTGTGTCATCACAGCAGCAAGATGTGTGACCTGTTGCCACAAGAAAAGGGCAACCAGTGAAGAACAAACACCATTGTAAATACAACCCATATTTATGTTTATTTATTTTCCATTTTGTACTTTAATTATTTGCACATCGTTACATAATATGACATTTGAAATGTCTCTATTCCTTTGGAACTTCTGTGAGTGTAATGTTTACTGTTCATTTTTAATTGTTTATTTCACTTTTGTTTAGTATCGATTTCACTTGCTTTTGGCAATGTTAACATATGTTTCCCATGACAATAAAGCCCTGAAATTGAATTGAATTGAATTGAGAGAGAGAGAGAGAGAGAGAGAGAGAGAGAGAGAGAGAGAGAGAGAGAGAGAGAGAGAGAGAGAGAGAGAGAGAGAGAGAGAGAGAGAGAGAGAGAGAGAGAGAGAGAGAGAGAGAGAGAGAGAGAGAGAGAGAGAGAGAGAGAGAGAGAGAGAGCATCGTAGGGGCTGTGTACACTGCTTCTACTCGCTGTTTATTATCTATGTATAGTCACTTTACAAATTACCTCGATTAACCTGTACATTGACTCGGTACCGGTACCCCCTGTATATACAGCGTCAAGAAAAAGTATGTTAACCCTTTGAAATGACCTGGATTTCTGCAGAAATTGGTCTTCAAATGTGATCTGATCTTCATCTAAGTCACAATAATAGACAAACACATTCTGCTTCAACTAAAAACACACAAATTATTGTATTTTTCTTGTCTATATTGAATACATCATTTAAACATTTATAGTGTAGGTTTGAAAAAGTATGTGAACCCTTAGGCTAACCTGGAGTCCAATCAATGAGACGAGATTGGAGATGTTGGTTAGAGCTGCCCTATAAAAAACACTCACAAAATGTGAGTTTGCTATTCACAAGAAGCATTGCCTGATGTGAGCCATGCCTCGAACAAAAGCGATCTCAGAAGAATTGTTGACTTGCATAAAGCTGGAAAAGCCTTGATGTTCGTCAGTCTGCGGTAAGACAAATTGTCTATAAAGGGAGAAAGTTCATCACTGTTGCTCCTCTCCCTAGGAGTGGCCGTCCTGCAAAGATGACTGCAAGAGGACAGCGCAGAATGCTCCATGAGGTTAAGAAGAATCTTAGAGTGTTAGCTGAAGACTTAAAGAAATCTCTGGAACATGCTAACATCTCTGTTGACGAGTCTACGATACGTAAAACAATAAACGAGAATGGTGTTCATGAGAGGACACCACAGAAGAAGACACTGATGTCCAAAAAAAACATTGCTGCATGTCTGAAGTTCGCAAAAGAGCAGCTGGATGTTCCACAGCGCTTCTGGCAAAATATTCTGTGGACAGATTAAACTAAAGTTGAGTTGTTTGGAAGAAACACACAACACTATGTGTGGAGAGAAAAAAAGGCACAGCACACTAACATCAAAACCTCATCACAACTGTAAAGTCTGGTGGAGGGAGCATCATGGTTTGGGGTTTATCAAGACATTTTGCAGGAGAATGTAAGGCTATCTGTC
Source organism: Salvelinus fontinalis (assembly GCF_029448725.1). Taxonomy (NCBI): domain Eukaryota; kingdom Metazoa; phylum Chordata; class Actinopteri; order Salmoniformes; family Salmonidae; genus Salvelinus; species Salvelinus fontinalis. The sequence goes on along the minus strand of NC_074685.1, from coordinate 1,749,809 downwards.
CGCCAATTGAAGCTCAACAGAAGTTGGGTGATGCAACAGGACAACGACCTAAAACACAGAAGTAAATCAACGAAAGAACGGCTTCAACAGAAGAAAATACTCCTTCTGGACTGGCCCAGTCAGAGTCCTGACCTCAACCCGATTGAGACGCTGGCACATGACCTTGAGAGACACCACACATCCCAAGAATATTGCTGAACTGAAACAGATTTGTAAAGAGGAATGGTCCAAAATTCCTCCCGACCGTTGTGCAGGTCTGATCCTCAACTACAGAAAACATTTGGTTGAGTTTATTGCTGCCAAAGGAGGGTCAACCAGTTATTAAATCCATTAAATCACATACTTTTTCCCACCCTTCACTGTGAATGTTTACACGGTGTGTTCAATAAAGACATGAAAAAAAGTCACTTTTTTCCCCCCTGTGTTATTAGTTTAAGCAGAATGTGTTTGTCTATTGTTGTGACTTAGATGAAGATCAGATCACATTTGAAGACCAATTTATGCAGAAATCAACTGTATCCTCGTTATGGTTATTTTCATTTCTTGTGTTATTTTTTTATTTTATTTGATTAGATTTTTTACATTCGTTTATTTAGTAAATATTTTCTTAACTCTATTCTTCTTAAAACGGCATTGTTGGTTAAGGGCTTGTAAGTAAGCATTTCACTGTAAGGTCTACTACACCTGTTGTAGTCAGCATTTCACATTTGACAAATACATTTGATTTGAGGAACAGGGAGAGAGGGAAGGAAAGGAAGAGAGGGAATAGAGATAGAGGGAATAGACACAGAGGGAAATAGAGACACAGAGCGGAATAGAGACACTGAGGGGAATAGAGACACAGAGGGGAATAGAGACACAGAGGAGAATAGAGACACAGAGGGAATAGAGACACAGAGGGGAATAGAGACACGGAGGGAATAGAGACACAGAGGGGAATAGAGACACAGAGGAGAGTAGAGACACAGAGGAGAGTAGAGACACAGAGGGGAGTAGAGACACAGAGGGGAATAGAGACACAGAGGGGAGTAGAGACACAGAGGGGAATAGAGACACAGAGGGGAATAGAGACACAGAGAGGAATAGAGACACAGAGGGGAATAGAGATACAGAGGGATAGAGACACAGAGGGGAGTAGAGACACAGAGGGGAATAGAGACACAGAGAGGAATAGAGACACAGAGGGGAATAGAGACACAGAGGGGAAAAGAGACACAGAGGGGAGTAGAGACACAGAGGGGAATAGAGACACAGAGGGGAATAGAGACACCGAGGGGAATAGAGACACAGAGGGGAGTAGAGACACAGAGGGGAGTAGAGACACAGAGGGGAGTAGAGACACAGAGGGGAATAGAGACACAAAGAGGAATAGAGACACAGAGGGGAGTAGAGACACAGAGGGGAATAGAGACACAGAGGGGAATAGAGACACAAAGAGGAATAGAGACACAGAGGGGAGTAGAGACACAGAGGGGAATAGAGACACAGAGGGGAATAGAGACACTGAGGGGAGTAGAGACACAGAGGGGAATAGAGACACAAAGAGGAATAGAGACACAGAGGGGAGTAGAGACACAGAGGGGAATAGAGACACAGAGGGGAATAGAGACACTGAGGGGAGTAGAGACACAGAGGGGAATAGAGAGACTGAGGAGAGTAGAGACACTGGGGAGAGTAGAGACACAGAGGGGAATAGAGACACAAAGAGGAATAGAGACACAGAGGGGAATAGAGACACAGAGGGGAATAGAGACACAGAGGGGAATAGAGACACAGAGGGAATAGAGACACAGAGGAGAATAGAGACACAGAGGGGAATAGAGACACAGAGGGGAGTAGAGACACTGAGGGGAATAGAGACACAGAGGGGAGTAGAGACACAGAGGGGAATAGAGACACAGAGGGGAGTAGAGACACAGAGGGGAATAGAGACACAGAGGGGAGTAGAGACACAGAGGGGAGTAGAGACACAGAGGGAATAGAGACACAGAGGGGAATAGAGACACAGAGGGAAATAGAGACACTGAGGGAATAGAGACACTGAGGGGAGTAGAGACACAGAGGGGAATAGAGACACAGAGGGGAATAGAGACACAGAGGGAAATAGAGACACTGAGGGAATAGAGACACTGAGGGGAGTAGAGACACAGACGGGAATAGAGACACAGAGGGGAGTAGAGACACAGAGGAGAATAGAGACACAGAGGAGAGTAGAGACACAGAGGGGAGTAGAGACACAGAGGGGAATAGAGACACAGAGGGGAATAGAGACACTGAGGGGAATAGAGAGACAAAGAGGAATAGAGACACAGAGGGGAATAGAGACACAGAGGGGAATAGAGACACAGAGGGGAATAGAGACACAGAGGGGAATAGAGACACAGAGGGGAGTAGAGACACAGAGGGGAGTAGAGACACAGAGGAGAGTAGAGACACAGAGGGGAATAGAGAGACAGAGGGGAATAGAGACACAGAGGGGAATAAAGACACAGAGGGGAGTAGAGACACAGAGGGGAATAGAGAAACTGAGGGGAGTAGAGACACTGAGGGGAATAGAGACACAGAGGGGAATAGAGACACAGAGGGGAGTAGAGACACAGAGGGGAATAGAGACACAGAGGGGAATAGAGTCTACATCAATCTATCTACATATCCATCTTCAGAAAGCAAAAATGTTATACTTTAAAAAAAAATCGTATTGTTTTTATTGTCACCTTTGTACTTTTACAAAATATTGAAAATATATTTCTAAATGTTTAAAACATATTTTTTAATCGATTGCATTAAGTTGGATGGCGAACTGTATGTAAACGTTGTTCTATGATTTCATGGGGTTTGAGCGTCATGTTAATTACAGTACATCATCACGATCAGGGAATTGATTTGATATTTGCGATGTCAGTTATGAAAGAGTAGGCGTTTATTGATGAGTCAGTTTGTACGTGGCGCTCTGGCAGTGGCAGGCTTGTCGCGTCAGGAACAACGCTATTTAATAACAAGATAATACAGTCCGATACAGTGTGGACATAAACAGTGTCCCTGGAGGACTCATACATGTCCCCATGTCACTGGGAAAAGTCAATACAGTGGTCCTGTTGTGCTCTAGGTCTTGGGTGTGTCCCCGCAGCGGACACGTTATGGAAGGAAGGATGAATGGTGTACACTTTTTCAATTATGTCCACCCTCCTAAAGCACATCCACCAATACATCACACGTCCACCCTCCTAAAGCACATCAACCAATACATCACACGTCCACCCTGCTAAAGCACATCCACCAATACATCACACGTCCACCCTCCTAAAGCACATCAACCAATACATCACACGTCCACCCTCCTAAAGCACATCAACCAATACATCACACGTCCACCCTCCTAAAGCACATCAACCAATACATCACACGTCCACCCTCCTAAAGCACATCAACCAATACATCACACGTCCACCCTCCTAAAGCACATCAACCAACACATCAACCAATACATCACACGTCCACCCTCCTAAAGCACATCAACCAATACATCACATGTCCACCCTCCTAAAGCACATCAACCAACACATCAACCAATACATCACACGTCCACCCTCCTAAAGCACATCCACCAATACATCACATGTCCACCCTCCTAAAGCACATCAACCAATACATCACACGTCCACCCTCCTAAAGCACATCAACCAATACATCACACGTCCCCACCTCCTAAAGCACATCAACCAATACATCACACGTCCACCCTCCTAAAGCACATCAACCAATACATCACACGTCCACCCCTCCTAAAGCACATCAACCAATACATCACGACGTCCACCCTCCTAAAGCACATCACCAATACATCACACGTCCACCCTCCTAAAGCACATCAACCAATACATCACACGTCCACCCTCCTAAAGCACATCAACCAATACATCACACGTCCACCCTCCTAAAGCACATCAACCAATACATCACACGTCCACCCTCCTAAAGCACATCAACCAATACATCACACGTCCACCCTCCTAAGCACATCAACCAATACATCACACGTCCACCCTCCTAAAGCACATCAACCAATACATCACACGTCCACCCTCCTAAAGCACATCAACCAATACATCACACGTCCACCCTCCTAAAGCACATCAACCAATACATCACACGTCCACCCTCCTAAAGCACATCAACCAATACATCACACGTCCACCCTCCTAAAGCACATCAACCAATACATCACATGTCCACCCTCCTAAAGCACATCAACCAACACATCAACCAATACATCACACGTCCACCCTCCTAAAGCACATCAACCAATACATCACACGTCCACCCTCCTAAAGCACATCAACCAATACATCACATGTCCACCCTCCTAAAGCACATCCACCAACACATCAAGCAGAAACGCACATAAAAAAACGGATCTGGAGGTGACGAGACGATTAATACTGTCTAAAAGCACTTTGGAGAATTCCCTGAGCTAGGCCACTCAGAGCTCATTCCCTCTCATTCCATGTTCATTTCATTCATTATTTCATTCATTCTAGACTGGCCACACAGGTGGACCAACGGGACTAAAGCTCTCTCCTAAAGTGAAACTTGCTCCTTCCTCTTCTGTATCTCCCTCACTTCTCTTCCGGTGGGCCATTTGGAGAGAGGAGAGGGTGGGCTACTTGGAGAGAGGAGAGGAGAGGGTGGGCCATTTGGAGAGAAGAGAGGAGAGGGTGGGGCCATTTGGAGAGAGGAGAGGGTGGGCCATTTGGAGAGAGGAGAGGGTGGGCCATTTGGAGAGAGGAGAGTAGAGGTTGGGCCATTTGGAGAGAGGAGAGGGTGGGCCATTTGGAGAGAAGAGAGTAGAGGGTGTGCCATTTGGAGAGAGGAGAGAGTGTGCCATTTGGAGAGAGGAGAGGGTGGTCCATTTGGAGAGAGTAGAGGGTGAGCCATTTGGAGAGAGGCGAGGGTGGGCCATTTGGAGAGAGGAGAGGGTGTGCCATTCGGAGAGAGGAGAGAGTGGGCCATTTGGAGAGAGGAGAGTAGAAGTTGGGCCATTTGGAGAGAGGAGAGTAGAGGTTGGGCCATTTGGAGAGAGGAGAGTAGAGGTTGGGCCTTTTGGAGAGAGGAGAGGGCGTGCCATTTGGAGAGAGGAGAGAGTGGGCCATTTGGAGAGAGGAGAGTAGAGGTTGGGTCATTTGGAGAGAGGAGAGTAGAGGTTGGGCCATTTGGAGAGAGGAGAGAGTGGGCCATTTGGAGAGGAGAGTAGAGGTTGTCGCCATTTGGAGAGGGGAGAGTAGAGGTTGGGCCATTTGGAGAGAGTAGAGGGTGGGCCATTTGGAGAGAGGAGAGGGTGGGCCATTTGGAGCGAGGAGAGGTTGTGCCATTCGGAGAAAGGAGAGAGTGTGCCATTTGGAGAGAGAAGAGTAGAGGTTGGGCCATTTGGAGAGAGGAGAGTAGAGGTTGGGCCATTTGGAGAGAGGAGAGTAGAGTTTGGGCCATTTGGAGAGAGGATAGGGTGTGCCATTTGTAAAGAGGAGAGAGTGGGCCATTTGGAGAGAGGAGAGTAGAGGTTGGGCCATTTGGAGAGAGGAGAGTAGAGGTTGGGCCATTTGGAGAGAGGAGAGAGTGGGCCATTTGGAGAGAGGAGAGTAGAGGTTGGGCCATTTGGAGAGAGGAGAGTAGAGAATGGGCCATTTGGAGAGAGTAGAGGGTGGGCCATTTGGAGAGAGGAGAGGGTGGGCCATTTGGAGGGAGGAGAGGGTGTGCCATTCGGAGAGAGGAGAGAGTGGGCCATTTGGAGAGAGGAGAGTAGAGGTTGGGCCATTTGGAGAGAGGAGAGTAGAGGTTCGGCCATTTGGAGAGAGGAGAGTAGAGGTTCGGCCATTTGGAGAGAGGAGAGGGTGGGCCATTTGGAGAGAGGAGAGAGTGGGCCATTTGGAGAGAGGAGAGAGTGGGCCATTTGGAGAGAGGAGAGTAGAGGTTGGGCCATTTGGAGAGAGGAGAGTAGAGGTTGGGCCATTTGGAGAGAGGAGAGAGTGGGCCATTTGGAGAGAGGAGAGTAGAGGTTGGGCCATTTGGAGAGAGGAGAGGGTGGGCCATTTGGAGAGAGGAGAGTAGAGGTTGGGCCATTTGGAGAGAGGAGAGGAGATGGTTGGACATTTGGAGAGAGGAGAAGGTGGGCCATTTGGAGAGAGGAGAGTAGAGGTTGGGCCATTTGGAGAGAGGAGAGGGTGTGCCATTTGGAGAGAGGAGAGAGTGGGCCATTTGGAGAGAGGAGAGTAGAGGTTGGGCCATTTGGAGAGAGGAGAGAGTGGGCCATTTGGAGAGAGGAGAGGGTTGGACATTTGGAGAGAGGAGAGAGTGGGTCATTTGGAGAGAGGAGAGTAGAGGTTGGGCCATTTGGAGAGAGGAGAGTAGAGGTTGGGCCATTTGGAGAGAGGAGAGTAGAGGTTGGGCCATTTGGAGAGAGGAGAGTAGAGTTTGTGCCATTTGGAGAGAGGAGAGGGTAGTTTTAATGTTGCATGGATTATCATCACGTTGGGCTGAGGGAGAATTAAATAATTAATAGTCAGACAATGACGTTACATTTTAGTCATTTAGCAGACGCCCTTATCCAGAGCAACTTACAGTAGTGAGTGCAGACATGTTCACTGTACTGGTCCCCAGTGGGAATCAAACCCACAACCCTAGCATTGCAAGTGCCATGCTCTACCAACTGAGCTACACGGGACAGACAGACAGTGTGTTTGGCGCTATGCTGGTGTGTGCGTGCTCGTGCGTGTGCGTATTAACTAGGGTTCATGGAACGGCAGACCTGACGTAAATCCTCAAGTTGAAGGATTTACTCAAGTTGAAGGATTTACTCAAGTTGAAGGATTTACTCAAGTTGAAGGATTTACTCAAGTTGAAGGATTTACTCAAGTTGAAGGATTTACTCAAGTTGAAGGATTTACTCAAGTTGAAGGATTTACTTCCAACATTCTCCTCAATTGTGGCCCTGTCGACACCCAGAACACCAGTGTCACATGCACAGTAGTTAGTATATCTTGCAATTATAGTTTGTTACCTTTCACAATATAACAATGCAAAATAATTTCATTTTGACACAAAAATATTATTTATAAAACAAACATGGTTTACAATAGAGAAGATATAAGTAGTTAATCAAATTTTACAGAGTCAATGTGGAGGCTATATACAGGGTGTTAAGGTACAGAGTCAATGTGGAGACTATATACAAGGTGTTACGGTACAGAGTCAATGTGGAGGCTATATACAGGGGGTACCGGTACAGAGTCAATGTGGAGGTTATATACAGGGGGGTACCGGTACAGAGTCAATGTGGAGGCTATATACAGGGGGTACCGGTACAGAGTCAATGTGGAGGCTATATACAGGGGGTACCGGTACAGAGTCAATGTGGAGGCTATATACAGGGTGTTACGGTACAAAGTCAATGTGGAGGCTATATACAGGGGGTACCGGTACAGAGTCAATGTGGAGGCTATATACAGGGGGTACCGGTACAGAGTCAATGTGGAGGCTATATACAGGGTGTTACGGTACAAAGTC
>NC_074685.1:1731315-1733815 GCF_029448725.1 Salvelinus fontinalis | reverse complement strand
CAAGGGATGCGGCGGCCACACTACACCCTGGACCAGGTATACCTTCTCTCTACAACCTGGACCAGGTATACCTTCTCTCTACAACCTGGACCAGGTATACCTTCTCTCTACACCCTGGACCAGGTATATCTTCTCTCTACACCCTGGACCAGGTATACCTTCTCTCTACACCCTGGACCAGGTACACCTTCTCTCTACAACCTGGACCAGGTATACCTTCTCTCTACTCCCTGGACCAGGTATACTTTCTCTCTACATCCTGGACCAGGTATACCTTCTCTCTACTCCCTGGACCAGGTATACCTTCTCTCTACTCCCTGGACCAGGTACACCTTCTCTCTACACCCTGGACCAGGTATACCTTCTCTCTACTCCCTGGACCAGGTACACCTTCTCTCTACTCCCTGGACCAGGTATACCTTCTCTCTACTCCCTGGACCAGGTATACCTTCTCTCTACTCCCTGGACCAGGTATATCTTCTCTCTACTCCCTGGACCAGGTATATCTTCTCTCTACTCCCTGGACCAGGTATATCTTCTCTCTACAACCTGGACCAGGTATATATTCTCTCTACTCCCTGGACCAGGTATACCTTCTCTCTACTCCCTGGACCAGGTATACCTTCTCTCTACTCCCTGGACCAGGTATACCTTCTCTCTACTCCCTGGATCAGGTACACCTTCTCTCTACAACCTGGACCAGGTATATCTTCTCTCTACACCCTGGACCAGATATACCTTCTCTCTACTCCCTGGACCAGGTATACCTTCTCTCTACATCCTGGACCAGGTATACCTTCTCTCTACTCCCTGGACCAGGTACACCTTCTCTCTACACCCTGGACCAGGTATACCTTCTCTCTACAACCTGGACCAGGTACACCTTCTCTCTACAACCTGGACCAGGTATACCTTCTCTCTACTCCCTGGACCAGGTATACCTTCTCTCTACAACCTGGACCAGGTATACCTTCTCTCTACACCCTGGACCAGGTATACCTTCTCTCTACTCCCTGGACCAGGTACACCTTCTCTCTACTCCCTGGACCAGGTATATCTTCTCTCTACTCCCTGGACCAGGTATACCTTCTCTCTACTCCCTGGACCAGGTATACCTTCTCTCTACATCCTGGACCAGGTATACCTTCTCTCTACATCCTGGACCAGGTATACCTTCTCTCTACATCCTGGACCAGGTATACCTTCTCTCTACATCCTGGACCAGGTATACCTTCTCTCTACTCCCAAAGCCATCATGACCTGATACACATACACACACCCTCGCTCTCGTCCCAAAGCCTTCTCTCCCGTCCCAAAGCCTTCTCTCCCGTCCCAAAGCCTTCTCTCCCGTCCCAAAGCCTTCTCTCCCGTCCCAAAGCCTTCTCTCCCGTCCCAAAGCCTTCGCTCTCGTCCCAAAGCCTTCTCTCCCGTCCCAAAGCCTTCTCTCCCGTCCCAAAGCCTTCTCTCTCATCCCAAAGCCTTCTCTCCCGTCCCAAAGCCATCTCTCCCGTTCCAAAGCCCTTGCGGGTGATTGTTCAGTGCATGCTATTCTATTATAGCTTCATTAATCATGCTCGACTTGATAGATCATATCCTGGGTCCATTTTCAGCCACGGACATTTCTAAAAAAACAAATAACAAAGATTGATTTGCAGTTGTGAAGCCTACATTCCCCTTTCACGTCCCCCCAAAGGCAGTTAACCAGGGCCAGAGGAACTGATTATGTGGGTCACAGGGAAACAAAGTTTTATCCGAATGGGATAATTTGCTATAGATGCTGTGGCTCGTTGTATTGACAGATATTACATCTTATATGATTCATGGTAAGCGGTGAGTAAAGGTTTATTTATCCCTTCACTTTTTCTTTGAGATCTGTTCTCAATAATGATTTGAACATATTTTTCTTGCCAACAATTATTAATAACATCCTCAAAATCACCTTCCTTGTGTTACCTACCTGTATGTTTATAGGGCTGGGTAGCCAATCAACTTCCTTGTGTTACCTACCTGTATGTTTATAGAGCTGGGTAGCCAATCACCTTCCTTGTGTTATCTACCTGTATGTTTATAGGGCTGGGTAGCCAATCACCTTCCTTGTGTTACCTACCTGTATGTTTATAGAGCTGGGTAGCCAATCACCTTCCTTGTGTTACCTACCTGTATGTTTATAGGGCTGGGTAGCCAATCACCTTCCTTGTGTTATCTACCTGTATGTTTATAGAGCTGGGTAGCCAATCACCTTCCTTGTGTTATCTACCTGTATGTTTATAGGGCTGGGTAGCCAATCACCTTCCTTGTGTTACCTACCTGTATGTTTATAGGGCTGGGTAGCCAATCACCTTCCTTGTGTTATCTACCTGTATGTTTATAGGGCTGGGTAGCCAATCACCTTCCTTGTGTTATCTACCTGTATGTTTATAGAGCTGGGTAGCCAATCACCTTCCTTGTGTTATCTACCTGTATGTTTATAGAGCTGGGTAGCCAATCACCTTCCTTGTGT
>NC_074685.1:1683815-1728815 GCF_029448725.1 Salvelinus fontinalis | reverse complement strand
GACAGCTTTTAGCTTAAATGCATGAAACACAAGTCAGCCGGTGAACATGGAAGGCAATACAAACACACCATATTTTACAAATCAGTGTTTAAAAGTGTCGGCAACCTCAGATTTTTTGGGGGGTCGATAATTTTACTGACTTCTTCTCCTGCTACTTGTTCTGCTGGAAAGTATGAGAGGAATATTAATTATTATAATGGTTTATTATTTACATACAGTGGGCTCCAACATTACTGACTGGCACAAACAATACTTTAAAAAATACAAACAATATAATTATAGAGATAAACTCAAAATACCAACATGTGAGAAATACTGTACTTTATTAATGTTTCAATGGAACCAACCAAAATCATACAATTATTTAATACAAAATACATTTCACCAAAATCAAGGTTTCATAATTATTGTCACTCTTCGTTTAGTACTTAGTGCAACCACCTCTGGCAAGGATAACAGCATGGAGTCTTTTCCTGTAGTGTTTGACAAGGTTAAGGAACACATTTGGAGGGATTTTGGACCATTCCTCTATGCAGATCCTTTCAAGATCCTTCACATTCTTGGGTTTGCGTTTATCAACTGCCCTCTTCAACTCAGCCCACAGGTTTTCCAATGGATTGAGCTCCGGCGACTGAGATGGCAATGGCAGAACATTGATTTTGTTGTCACAGAACCATTTCTGTGTGGATCTTGAGGTATGTTTTGGGTCATTGTCTTGTTGGAAAGTCCACCAAGTCCCAGCCTTCTGGCAGAGGCAACCAGATTGTCAGCCAACATTGCCTGATACTTGGTGGATGTCATTATGTCATCAATCTTAACCAGTGCCCCTGGACCTCTGGAATTAAAACAGACCCAAAACATCACTGACCCCCCTCCAGACGCCACCAAGGCCTGCAATTCTTTCACAGTGATTCTTGGGGATTTTGTTGCTTCTCTCACCATCCTCCTCCCTATCCTGGGGGGAAAAATGCATCTGCGTCCTCTACCCGTGCGGTTTTCAACTGTTCCATATCTTTTGAATGTTTTAATAATTGCCCTGACAGTGCTCAGTGGTATATTCAATCGTTTGTGGATCTTCTTGTAGCCATTACCAGATTTATGAAGGTCTACGACCATCTGTCTCTTTTGAACTGCCAGTTCTTTTGTTTTCTTCATGGTGTTGGATGACAGCGGGATATTGCATGTGTGTTACCTCATTTTTATACCCTAGTGAAACAGGAAGTGATGTAATGGCTCAATATAGTTCCTTAAGACTTAGATAAACTTAAATAAGTGGAATTTAATTTGTGGTTTAATTTTGGTAGATGTTATTTACAATAATCTTTAAGGGTGCCATACATTGTGAAACCTTGATTTGGAGGACATTGATTTTTAATTAAATCAATACATTATTTTGGTTGGTTCCATTGAAACATTAATAAAGTACAGTATTTCTCAGTATTTTGAGTTTATCTCTATAATTATATTGTTTAAGCATTGTTTGTGCATTGCCAGTCAGGGGTGCCAGTACTTTTGAAGTCCACTGTAAATACTGTATTACATTGTCTGACCAATTGAACATAGAACAAATATAATATGACACTTAGACAAAACGGCCAGGTAGTGTGTTCTGTATTTAGTCAACGATGGTTTCTGTTTCTTTGTGTTCTGGAACACAGCCCTGTTTCTTTGTGTTCTGGAACGTAGCCCTGTTTCTTTGTGTTCTGGAACGTAGCCCTGTTTCTGGAACGTTGCCCTGTTTCTTTGTGTTCTGGAACGTAGCCCTGTTTCTTTGTGTTCTGGAACGTAGCCCTGTTTCTTTGTGTTCTAGAACGTAGCCCTGTTTCTTTGTGTTCTGGAACGTAGCCCTGTTTCTTTGTGTTCTGGAACGTAGCCCTGTTTCTTTGTGTTCTAGAACGTAGCCCTGTTTCTTTGTGTTCTAGAACGTAGCCCTGTTTCTTTGTGTTCTAGAACGTAGCCCTGTTTCTTTGTGTTCTGGAACGTAGCCCTGTTTCTTTGTGTTCTGGAACGTAGCCCTGTTTCTTTGTGTTCTGGAACGTAGCCCTGTTTCTTTGTGTTCTGGAACGTAGCCCTGTCTTTCATTTGTGTTCTGGAACGTAGCCCTGTTTCTTTGTGTTCTGGAACGTAGCCCTGTTTCTTTGTGTTCTGGAACGTAGCCCTGTTTCATTGTGTTCTGGAACGTAGCCCTGTTTCTTTGTGTTCTGGAACGTAGCCCTGTTTCTTTGTGTTCTGGAACGTAGCCCTGTTTCTTTGTGTTCTGGAACGTAGCCCTGTTTCTTTGTGTTCTGGAACGTAGCCCTGTTTCTTTGTGTTCTGGAACGTAGCCCTGTTTCTTTGTGTTCTGGAACGTAGCCCTGTTTCTTTGTGTTCTGGAACGTAGCCCTGTTTCTTTGTGTTCTGGAACGTAGCCCTGTTTCTTTGTGTTCTGGAACGTAGCCCTGTTTCTTTGTGTTCTGGAACATAGCCCTGTTTCTTTGTGTTCTGGAACGTAGCCCTGTTTCTTTGTGTTCTGGAACGTAGCCCTGTCTTTCATTTTTGTTCATTGATTTCACCTGTGTTAGTTACTCACCTGGTCTCATCAGCTCCTTATTTAGTTCTGTTCATTGTGTTTGTGCGGTATTGTTCATTTTGACTCTACTAAGTCTTTTCCTAGCTCATTTGTGAGAACCAGTTATAGCCTTCAGTTCTAGTTCTGATTCACCTGCCTGCTTGACTACCTGTGTATGACCATTGCCTGCCTGTGACCACGATTCCTGCCTTCTGTGAAATCAACACCTGCCGTGCTCTTCACGTGAACCTACAACCTTTTTCTCCCTGAGTATTCATTACACAGAGTCTTCTAGTTCTGATACGCAACCTCAACACCAACCTCCCTGAGTATTCATTACACAGAGTCTTCTAGTGTTGATACGCAACCTCAAACGCCAACCTTCCAATAACACTTTTTTATTTTTAACGTTTATTTAACTAGGCAATTCAGTTATGAACATATTTTTATTATCAATGACGGCCTAGGAACAGTGGGTTAACTGCCTTGTTCAGGGGCAGAACGACAAATTTTTACCTTGTCAGCTCGGGGATTCGATCTAGCAACCTTTCAGTTACTGGCCCAACGCTCTAACCACTAGGCTACCTGCTCCCCCCCTCCCAGTTAAATATCAAGGATCAAATGGCTGTAGTAGGCTACAAATTTTTTTATACATCTGTAGCAAGCCCAGAAATGTTCTTCAGGAAACCTTTTCTAGTTTAGTCATATTTATCATAGCTACCTTAGAAGTGTTTACTTTGTAGGCTGACTAGCATCTATTGGGTTGCAATGATGCACATGTTGGATGCCCAAATCAACTGGAAGTATCTACCCACACAACAAAAGGCTACATCAAATATTTCTTCCTAAAAGTACTGTTCGCAAATTCACTAATTATTATTTGGATTCACATGATTCGATTCATCACGATTGAACCAAATCCCAACAAATACAATGGCGAAAATTGTGGCCCTAGCTAGGGTTGCCATGTCCAGTGATTTTCTACTTTGACAGTTGTCGGGTAGGCTATTTAGATTGTCATTATGGAGACACCTATTTTCAACCCTTTTTCCATAAAATATAATCAAATCAAATGTTATTGGTCACGTACACATGGTTAGCAGATGTTAATGCGAGTGTAGCGAAATGCTTGTGCTTCTAGTTCCAACAGTGCAGCAGTATCTAACAGATAATATCTAACAATTCCACAACAAAAGTAGTTAATTAAATTATTTCACTTGCTCACATTGTATATAGACTGTATTATTGACTGTATGTTTGTTTTACTCCATGTGTAACTCTGTGTTGTTGTATATGTCGAACTGCTTTGCTTTATCTTGGCCAGGTCGCAATTGTAAATGAGAACTTGTTCTCAACTTGCCTACCTGGTTAAATAAAGGTGAAATAAAATAAAATAAAAATGGGAAGTAATCAATTGTGATCATGGTCACAGCTCTATCGTAAATGTATCGTTCTCCACATTTAATGTCAGCTTCACTGTGGACTTTTTGCCTGAAACTAGATGTTGGCCTCAACTAGATGTTGGCCTCAACTAGATGTTGGCCTCAACTAGATGTTGGCCTCAACTAGATGTTGGCCTTTCTATAAAAGGTGTTGGCCTCAACTAGATGTTGGCCTTTCTATAAAAGGTGTTGGCCTCAACTAGATGTTGGCCTGAAACTAGATGTTGGCCTTTCGGGGGCTATGCTATAGGCTACCTGCGCGTAGCTCAGTAAACCACAGTTGAATTGCAATTATAAACTCATATTTTAGTCATTAGTCTAAGCCTATTGAAATAACAAGTCCATTTCGCAAATAAGGCCACTTACAGCGGTTTGTAGTCTGAACTGCACTGTTGGTTAAGGGCTTGTCAGTATACAACAAGTGTAGACTTTCCCTGTGTAGTCTACACTTGTTGTATTCGCTGCATGTGACAAATACAATTTGATTTGATTTGATCTGGCACACAATTAACCAGAAAACAGCCTAACAATCGTTTTTTTTAAGTTTGTCCCAGTGTTTTTATTAAAAAATAAATAAAACGGGGGGGGGGGGGGGGGAATGTTTGTCCAAGTGTTTCTTGCACAGAGATTTCGAGATACTCTGTCCAACTTTCATCACTTAAATGCTACTGTCTGATTTATCTGTAGTTATGCACATGGTAAAACGAGATATATTTACAACTATAAACTGGGTGGTTTGAGCCCTGAGTGCTGATTGGTTGAAAGCCGTGGTATATCAGACCATGTACTAAAGGTATGAAATATGACAAATGTTTTACTATTCTAATTACTGTACGTTGGTAACCAGTTTATACTAGCAATAAGGAACCTCATGGTTTTGTGGTATTTGGCCAATATACCACGACTAAGGGCAGTGTCCAGGCACTCCGAAACATAAGAACAGCCCTTTGCCGTGGTATATTGGTCATATAGCCTAACACACCTCCTCAGGTCTTATTGCTTAATCATTATTATTTAGATGGGAAACCGAATTTTGCTTCTTAGCCTACATCGTTCCAAATTACATCGATTTTCCTCCATAATTCGCTTATTAACGTTCTGGGAAACGTTTTTTTTTTTTTTATAAATGTGGAAAGTCACCTCTTTCTGCAAAAACAACAACATTTTGGCTAGTTTTCAGGCCTTGTGGGAGGGTTTTGAAGGGTCATTGGTTCTAGGAATATTTGCTAGACCTGGCAACCCTGGGCTAGCGGCACACAGTAATCATAATGGTCTGACTGCACGGAGCTGCCGGGGCAGAAGGGTCTCCACGGGGGACCAGCGTGTGTGTGTGTTGGGGGGAAGGGTGGTATCCGAGCGCCATCAGCCAGGAATAAACATTGGCTTATAAAAACCTCTCTTCCCCTGCTCAATGTTTGTGCGCCTCTCAAACAGCTACAGCGGTATACCCATTCACATAGCAAAACGTTTAATCTTGAGCTGGGCTCAGAGATGGAACAGCTGTTGAACAACTGAGCTTGTGTATGTATGCATGTGTGTGTGTGCGTGGGTGTGCGGGGTGTACGCATCTCACAGATGTTGCTAAGGGATAATGATGCTCGGGATCATGTAGGGTGGAATCACAAGCTGTAATATAAAATAAATAATATCTGTAAGCCTAAATGTTGCATTTTTTTCTACTGCCGGTCCTTGTTAATAACGATAACAATCCTTCATAGGGAAGTTCCTCTACATTATGTAAGTGATAATCAATGAGGGCTATGTGTTCTATGGAAAATAATGAACAAATGTAGAAGGCGTGTTCCATGACGCATTAGCAGAGCGGACTTAACCTATCACGGAGCAGCATTATTTTCCAGAAAACGCATATAGCCCCGAGTTGATTATCCCTTTGATAACATGGCTGTAATTGAACACATTTGCCGGCTGTAATTGAACACATTTGCTGGTAGAAATTGTGTTCAACGTCCACTGAAGAAGCTAGCAGGTTGACGAGATAGCTACAGTAGTTGCCGTGGTAACCAAACAGACAGACGTTGCTAGTTTAGCTAACCAAACTATCAGTCCTAATTTGCGATGATGAAAAGTGAGTTCAACACGACCAATACTGTTCTCAATTTGACCTTTTGATTTCAAAAGCATCTTAAACAAAACATGTAAGAGTGAAAGAAAGTCATTGAAATCAACCGTGCTGATATACAGTTGAAGTCGGAAGTTTACATACACCTTAGCCAAATACATTTCAACTCAGTTTTTCACAATTCCTGACATTTAATCCTAGTAAAAATTCCCTGTTTTAGGACAGTCAGGATCACCACTTTATTCTAAGAATGTGAAATGTCAGAATAATAGTAGAGAGAATTATTTATTCAGCTTTTATTTCTTTCAACACGTTCCCAGTGGGTCAGAAGTTTACATACACTCAATTATTATTTGGTAGCGTTGCCTTTAAATTGTTTAACTTGGGTCAAATGTTTCGGGTAGCCTTCCACAAGCTTCCCACAATAAGTTGGGTGAATTTTGTCCCATTCCTCCTGACAGAGCTGGTGTAACTGAGTCAGGTTTGTAGGCCTCCTTGCTCGAACACGCTTTTTCAGTTCTGCCCACAACATTTTCTTTAGGATTGAGGTCAGGGCTTTGTGATGGCCACTCCAATACCTTGACTTTGTTGTCCTTAGGCCATTTTGCCACAACTTTGGAAGTATGATTGGGGTCATTGTCCATTTGGAAGACCCATTTGCGACAAAGCTTTAACTTCCTGACTGATGTCTTGAGATGTTGCTTCAATATATCCACATAATTTTCCTAAGGTGGCTAAGGTGTATGTAAACTTCCGACTTCAACTGCACATGGATAACAGACATCTATCATGGTACAGCTACATGGATGACAGACAGGTGTAACAGTATAACTTTACGGCGTCCCCTCGCCCCGACACGGGCGCGAACCAGGGACCCTCTGCACACATCAACAACGGTCGCCCACGAAGCATCGTTACCCATCACTCCACAAAGGCCACGGCCCTCGCAGAGCAAGGTGCAACACTACTTCTAGGTTTCAGAGCAAGTGACGTAACTGATTGAAACGCTACTAGCGCGTACCCGCTAACTAGCTAGCCATTTCACATCCGTTACACAGGCATCTATCATGGTACAGCTACATGGATAACAGACATCTATCATGGTACAGCTACATGGATAACATACATCTATCATGGTACAGCTACATGGATAACAGACATCTATCATGGTACAGCTACATGGATAACAGACATCTATCATGGTACAGCTACATGGATAACAGACATCTATCATGGTACAGCTACATGGATAACAGACATCTATCATGGTACAGCTACATGGGTAACAGGCATCTATCATGGTATGGCTACATGGATAACAGGCATCTATCATGGTACAGCTACATGGATAACAGACATATATCATGGTACAGCTACATGGATAACAGACAGACATCTATCATGGTGCAGCTACATGGATAACATACATCTATCATTGATAACAGACATCTATCATGGTACAGCTACATGGATAACAGACATCTATCATGGTACAGCTACATGGATAACAGACAGACATCTATCATGGTACAGCTACATGGATAACATACATCTATCATTGATAACAGACATCTATCATGGTACAGCTACATGGATAACAGACATCTATCATGGTACAGCTACATGGATAACAGACAGACATCTATCATGGTACAGCTACATGGATAACAGACAGGCATCTATCATGGTACAGCTACATGGATAACAGACATCTATCATGGTACAGCTACATGGATAACAGACATCTATCATGGTACAGCTACATGGATAACATACATCTATCATGGTACAGCTACATGGATAACAGGCATCTATCATGGTACAGCTACATGGATAACAGACAGACATCTATCATGGTACAGCTACATGGATAACAGGCATCTATCATGGTACAGCTACATGGATAACAGACATCTATCATGGTATAGCTACATGAATAACATACATCTATCATGGTACAGCTACATGGATAACAGACATCTATCATGGTACAGCTACATGAATAACAGACATCTATCATGGTACAGCTACATGAATAACAGACATCTATCATGGTACAGCTACATGGATAACAGACATCTATCATGGTACAGCTACATGAATAACAGACATCTATCATGGTACAGCTACATGGATAACAGACATCTATCATGGTACAGCTACATGAATAACAGACATCTATCATGGTACAGCTACATGGATAACAGACAGACATCTATCATGGTACAGCTACATGGATAACAGACATCTATCATGGTACAGCTACATGAATAACAGACATCTATCATGGTACAGCTACATGAATAACAGACATCTATCATGGTACAGCTACATGAATAACAGACATCTATCATGGTACAGCTACATGGGTAACAGACATCTATCATGGTACAGCTACATGGATAACAGACATCTATCATGGTACAGCTACATGAATAACAGACATCTATCATGGTACAGCTACATGGATAACAGACATCTATCATGGTACAGCTACATGGGTAACAGACAGGCATATATCATGGTACAGGTACATGGATAACAGACATCTATCATGGTACAGCTACATGGGTAACAGACATCTATCATGGTACAGCTACATGGGTAACAGACATCTATCATGGTACAGCTACATGGATAACAGACATCTATCATGGTACAGCTACATGGATAACAGACAGACATCATGGTACAGCTACATGGATAACAGACAGACATCTATCATGGAATGGCTACATGGATAACAGACAGACATCTATCATGGTACAGCTACATGGATAACAGACAGACATCTATCATGGTACAGCTACATGGATAACAGATATCTATCATGGTACAGCTACATGGATAACAGACATCTATCATGGTACAGCTACATGGATAACAGACATCTATCATGGTACAGCTACATGGGTAACAGACAGGCATCTATCATGGTACAGCTACATGGATAACAGACATCTATCATGGTATGGCTACATGGATAACAGACATCTATCATGGTACAGCTACATGGATAACAGACATCTATCATGGTACAGCTACATGGATAACAGACATCTACCATGGTACAGCTACATGGATAACAGGCATCTATCATGGTACAGGTAAATGGATAACAGACAGACATCTATCATGGTACAGCTACATGGATAACAGACAGACATCTATCATGGTACAGCTACATGGATAACAGGCATCTATCATGGTACAGGTACATGGATAACAGACATCATGGTACAGCTACATGGATAACAGACATCATGGTACAGCTACATGGGTAACAGACATCATGGTACAGCTACATGGGTAACAGACATCTATCATGGTACAGCTACGTGGATAACAGACAGACATCTATCATGGTACAGCTACATGGATAACAGACATCTATCATGGTACAGCTACATGGATAACAGACATCATGGTACAGCTACATGGGTAACAGACATCATGGTACAGCTACATGGGTAACAGACATCATGGTACAGCTACATGGGTAACAGACATCATGGTACAGCTACATGGGTAACAGACATCATGGTACAGCTACATGGGTAACAGACATCCATCATGGTACAGCTACATGGATAACAGACATCATGGTACAGCTACATGGGTAACAGACATCTATCATGGTACAGCTACATGGATAACAGACAGACATCTATCATGGTACAGCTACATGGAAAACAGACAGACATCTATCATGGTACAGCTACATGGATAACAGACAGACATCTATCATGGTACAGCTACATGGATAACAGACATCTATCATGGTACAGCTACATGGATAACAGACATCTATCATGGTACAGCTACATGGATAACAGACATCTATCATGGTACAGCTACATGGATAACAGACATCTATCATGGTACAGCTACATGGATAACAGACATCTATCATGGTATGGCTACATGGATAACATGCATCTATCATGGTATGGCTACATGTGTAACAGACATCTATCATGGTACAGCTACATGGATAGCAGACATCTATCATGGTACAGCTACATGGGTAACAGACATCTATCATGGTACAGCTACATGGATAACAGACATCTATCATGGTACAGCTACATGGATAACAGACAGGCATCATGGTACAGCTACATGGATAATAGACATCTATCATGGAATGGCTACATGGATAACAGACAGACATCTATCATGGTACAGCTACATGGATAACAGACAGACATCTATCATGGTACAGCTACATGGATAACAGACAGACATCTATCATGGTACAGCTACATGGATAACAGACAGACATCATGGTACAGCTACATGGATAACAGACATCTATCATGGAATGGCTTCATGGATAACAGACAGACATCTATCATGGTACAGCTACATGGATAACAGGCATCTATCATGGTACAGCTACATGGATAACAGACATCTATCATGGTACAGCTACATGGATAACAGACATCTATCATGGTACAGCTACATGGATAACAGACATCTACCATGGTACAGCTACATGGATAACAGGCATCTATCATGGTACAGCTACATGGATAACAGACAGACATCTATCATGGTACAGCTACATGGATAACAGGCATCTATCATGGTACAGCTACATGGATAAAAGACATATATCATGGTACAGCTACATGAATAACAGACATCTATCATGGTACAGCTACATGGATAACAGACATCTATCATGGTACAGCTACATGAATAACAGACATCTATCATGGTACAGCTACATGGATAACAGACATCTATCATGGTACAGCTACATGGGTAACAGACATCTATCATGGTACAGCTACATGGATAACAGACATCTATCATGGTACAGCTACATGGGTAACAGACATCTATCATGGTACAGCTACATGGGTAACAGACAGGCATCTATCATGGTACAGGTACATGGATAACAGACATCTATCATGGTACAGCTACATGGGTAACAGACATCTATCATGGTGCAGCTACATGGATAACAGACATCTATCATGGTACAGCTACATGGATAACAGACAGACATCATGGTACAGCTACATGAATAACAGACATCTATCATGGAATGGCTACATGGATAACAGACAGACATCTATCATGGTACAGCTACATGGATAACAGACAGACATCTATCATGGTACAGATACATGGATAACAGACAGACATCTATCATGGTAAGGCTACATGGATAACAGACAGGCATCTATCATGGTAAGGCTACATGGATAACAGACAGACATCTATCATGGTACAGATACATGGATAACAGACAGACATCTATCATGGTAAGGCTACATGGATAACAGACAGGCATCTATCATGGTAAGGCTACATGGATAACAGACATCTATCATGGTACAGCTACATGGATAACAGACATCTATCATGGTAAGGCTACATGGATAACAGACATCTATCATGGTACAGCTACATGAATAACAGACATCTATCATGGTATGGCTACATGGATAACAGACATCTATCATGGTACAGCTACATGGATAACAGACAGACATCTATCATGGTACAGCTACATGGATAACAGACATCTATCATGGTACAGCTACATGGATAACAGACATCTATCATGGTACAGCTACATGGGTAACAGACAGGCATCTATCATGGTACAGGTACATGGATAACAGACATCTATCATGGTACAGCTACATGGGTAACAGACATCTATCATGGTACAGCTACATGGATAACCGACATCTATCATGGTACAGCTACATGGATAACAGACAGACATCTATCATGGTACAGCTACATGGATAACAGACATCTATCATGGTACAGCTACATGGATAACAGACATCATGGTACAGCTACATGGATAACAGACATCATGGTACAGCTACATGGGTAACAGACATCTATCATGGTACAGCTACGTGGATAACAGACAGACATCTATCATGGTACAGCTACATGGATAACAGACAGACATCTATCATGGTACAGCTACATGGATAACAGACAGACATCTATCATGGTACAGCTACATGGATAACAGGCATCTATCATGATACAGGTACATGGGTAACAGACATCTATCATGGTACAGCTAAATGGATAACAGACATCTATCATGGTACAGCTACATGGATAACAGACAACTATCATGGTACAGCTACATGGATAACAGACATCTATCATGGTACATGGGTAACATACATCTATCATGGTACAGCTACATGGATAACAGACATCTATCATGGTACATGGGTAACATACATCTATCATGGTACAGCTACATGGGTAACAGACATCTATCATGGTACAGCTACATGGATAACAGACATCTATCATGGTACAGCTACATGGATAACAGACATCTATCATGGTACATGGGTAACATACATCTATCATGGTACAGCTACATGGATAACAGACATCTATCATGGTACATGGGTAACATACATCTATCATGGTACAGCTACATGGATAACAGACATCTATCATGGTACAGCTACATGGATAACAGGGATCTATCATGGTACAGCTACATGGATAGCAGACATCTATCATGGTCCAGCTACATGGATAACAGACAGACATCTATCATGGTACAGCTACATGGATAACAGACAGACATCTATCATGGTACAGCTACATGGATAACAGACATCTATCATGGTACATGGATAACAGACATCTATCATGGTACAGCTACATGGATAACAGACATCTATCATGGTACAGCTACATGAATAACAGACATCTATCATGGTACAGCTACATGAATAACAGACATCTATCATGGTACAGCTACATGGGTAACAGACATCTATCATGGTACAGCTACATGGATAACAGACATCTATCATGGTACAGCTACATGAATAACAGACATCTATCATGGTACAGCTACATGGATAACAGACATCTATCATGGTACAGCTACATGGGTAACAGACAGGCATATATCATGGTACAGGTACATGGATAACAGACATCTATCATGGTACAGCTACATGGGTAACAGACATCTATCATGGTACAGCTACATGGGTAACAGACATCTATCATGGTACAGCTACATGGATAACAGACATCTATCATGGTACAGCTACATGGATAACAGACAGACATCATGGTACAGCTACATGGATAACAGACAGACATCTATCATGGAATGGCTACATGGATAACAGACAGACATCTATCATGGTACAGCTACATGGATAACAGACAGACATCTATCATGGTACAGCTACATGGATAACAGATATCTATCATGGTACAGCTACATGGATAACAGACATCTATCATGGTACAGCTACATGGATAACAGACATCTATCATGGTACAGCTACATGGGTAACAGACAGGCATCTATCATGGTACAGCTACATGGATAACAGACATCTATCATGGTATGGCTACATGGATAACAGACATCTATCATGGTACAGCTACATGGATAACAGACATCTATCATGGTACAGCTACATGGATAACAGACATCTACCATGGTACAGCTACATGGATAACAGGCATCTATCATGGTACAGGTAAATGGATAACAGACAGACATCTATCATGGTACAGCTACATGGATAACAGACAGACATCTATCATGGTACAGCTACATGGATAACAGGCATCTATCATGGTACAGGTACATGGATAACAGACATCATGGTACAGCTACATGGATAACAGACATCATGGTACAGCTACATGGGTAACAGACATCATGGTACAGCTACATGGGTAACAGACATCTATCATGGTACAGCTACGTGGATAACAGACAGACATCTATCATGGTACAGCTACATGGATAACAGACATCTATCATGGTACAGCTACATGGATAACAGACATCATGGTACAGCTACATGGGTAACAGACATCATGGTACAGCTACATGGGTAACAGACATCATGGTACAGCTACATGGGTAACAGACATCATGGTACAGCTACATGGGTAACAGACATCATGGTACAGCTACATGGGTAACAGACATCCATCATGGTACAGCTACATGGATAACAGACATCATGGTACAGCTACATGGGTAACAGACATCTATCATGGTACAGCTACATGGATAACAGACAGACATCTATCATGGTACAGCTACATGGAAAACAGACAGACATCTATCATGGTACAGCTACATGGATAACAGACAGACATCTATCATGGTACAGCTACATGGATAACAGACATCTATCATGGTACAGCTACATGGATAACAGACATCTATCATGGTACAGCTACATGGATAACAGACATCTATCATGGTACAGCTACATGGATAACAGACATCTATCATGGTACAGCTACATGGATAACAGACATCTATCATGGTATGGCTACATGGATAACATGCATCTATCATGGTATGGCTACATGTGTAACAGACATCTATCATGGTACAGCTACATGGATAGCAGACATCTATCATGGTACAGCTACATGGGTAACAGACATCTATCATGGTACAGCTACATGGATAACAGACATCTATCATGGTACAGCTACATGGATAACAGACAGGCATCATGGTACAGCTACATGGATAACAGACATCTATCATGGAATGGCTACATGGATAACAGACAGACATCTATCATGGTACAGCTACATGGATAACAGACAGACATCTATCATGGTACAGCTACATGGATAACAGACAGACATCTATCATGGTACAGCTACATGGATAACAGACAGACATCATGGTACAGCTACATGGATAACAGACATCTATCATGGAATGGCTTCATGGATAACAGACAGACATCTATCATGGTACAGCTACATGGATAACAGGCATCTATCATGGTACAGCTACATGGATAACAGACATCTATCATGGTACAGCTACATGGATAACAGACATCTATCATGGTACAGCTACATGGATAACAGACATCTACCATGGTACAGCTACATGGATAACAGGCATCTATCATGGTACAGCTACATGGATAACAGACAGACATCTATCATGGTACAGCTACATGGATAACAGGCATCTATCATGGTACAGCTACATGGATAAAAGACATATATCATGGTACAGCTACATGAATAACAGACATCTATCATGGTACAGCTACATGGATAACAGACATCTATCATGGTACAGCTACATGAATAACAGACATCTATCATGGTACAGCTACATGGATAACAGACATCTATCATGGTACAGCTACATGGGTAACAGACATCTATCATGGTACAGCTACATGGATAACAGACATCTATCATGGTACAGCTACATGGGTAACAGACATCTATCATGGTACAGCTACATGGGTAACAGACAGGCATCTATCATGGTACAGCTACATGGATAACAGACATCTATCATGGTACAGCTACATGGGTAACAGACATCTATCATGGTGCAGCTACATGGATAACAGACATCTATCATGGTACAGCTACATGGATAACAGACAGACATCATGGTACAGCTACATGAATAACAGACATCTATCATGGAATGGCTACATGGATAACAGACAGACATCTATCATGGTACAGCTACATGGATAACAGACAGACATCTATCATGGTACAGATACATGGATAACAGACAGACATCTATCATGGTAAGGCTACATGGATAACAGACAGGCATCTATCATGGTAAGGCTACATGGATAACAGACAGACATCTATCATGGTACAGATACATGGATAACAGACAGACATCTATCATGGTAAGGCTACATGGATAACAGACAGGCATCTATCATGGTAAGGCTACATGGATAACAGACATCTATCATGGTACAGCTACATGGATAACAGACATCTATCATGGTAAGGCTACATGGATAACAGACATCTATCATGGTACAGCTACATGAATAACAGACATCTATCATGGTATGGCTACATGGATAACAGACATCTATCATGGTACAGCTACATGGATAACAGACAGACATCTATCATGGTACAGCTACATGGATAACAGACATCTATCATGGTACAGCTACATGGATAACAGACATCTATCATGGTACAGCTACATGGGTAACAGACAGGCATCTATCATGGTACAGGTACATGGATAACAGACATCTATCATGGTACAGCTACATGGGTAACAGACATCTATCATGGTACAGCTACATGGATAACAGACATCTATCATGGTACAGCTACATGGATAACAGACAGACATCTATCATGGTACAGCTACATGGATAACAGACATCTATCATGGTAAAGCTACATGGATAACAGACATCATGGTACAGCTACATGGATAACAGACATCATGGTACAGCTACATGGGTAACAGACATCTATCATGGTACAGCTACGTGGATAACAGACAGACATCTATCATGGTACAGCTACATGGATAACAGACAGACATCTATCATGGTACAGCTACATGGATAACAGACAGACATCTATCATGGTACAGCTACATGGATAACAGGCATCTATCATGATACAGGTACATGGGTAACAGACATCTATCATGGTACAGCTAAATGGATAACAGACATCTATCATGGTACAGCTACATGGATAACAGACAACTATCATGGTACAGCTACATGGATAACAGACATCTATCATGGTACATGGGTAACATACATCTATCATGGTACAGCTACATGGATAACAGACATCTATCATGGTACATGGGTAACATACATCTATCATGGTACAGCTACATGGGTAACAGACATCTATCATGGTACAGCTACATGGATAACAGACATCTATCATGGTACAGCTACATGGATAACAGACATCTATCATGGTACATGGGTAACATACATCTATCATGGTACAGCTACATGGATAACAGACATCTATCATGGTACATGGGTAACATACATCTATCATGGTACAGCTACATGGATAACAGACATCTATCATGGTACAGCTACATGGATAACAGGGATCTATCATGGTACAGCTACATGGATAGCAGACATCTATCATGGTCCAGCTACATGGATAACAGACAGACATCTATCATGGTACAGCTACATGGATAACAGACAGACATCTATCATGGTACAGCTACATGGATAACAGACATCTATCATGGTACATGGATAACAGACATCTATCATGGTACAGCTACATGGATAACAGACATCTACCATGGTACAGCTACACGGATAACAGGCATCTATCATGGTACAGGTAAATGGATAACAGACAGACATCTATCATGGTACAGCTACATGGATAACAGACATCTATCATGGTACAGCTACATGCTACATGGATAACAGACATCATGGTACAGCTACATGGATAACAGACAGACATCTATCATGGAATGGCTACATGGATAACAGACAGACATCTATCATGGTACAGCTACATGGATAACAGACAGACATCTATCATGGTACAGCTACATGGATAACAGATATCTATCATGGTACAGCTACATGGATAACAGACATCTATCATGGTACAGCTACATGGATAACAGACATCTATCATGGTACAGCTACATGGGTAACAGACAGGCATCTATCATGGTACAGCTACATGGATAACAGACATCTATCATGGTATGGCTACATGGATAACAGACATCTATCATGGTACAGCTACATGGATAACAGACATCTATCATGGTACAGCTACATGGATAACAGACATCTACCATGGTACAGCTACATGGATAACAGGCATCTATCATGGTACAGGTAAATGGATAACAGACAGACATCTATCATGGTACAGCTACATGGATAACAGACAGACATCTATCATGGTACAGCTACATGGATAACAGGCATCTATCATGGTACAGGTACATGGATAACAGACATCATGGTACAGCTACATGGATAACAGACATCATGGTACAGCTACATGGGTAACAGACATCATGGTACAGCTACATGGGTAACAGACATCTATCATGGTACAGCTACGTGGATAACAGACAGACATCTATCATGGTACAGCTACATGGATAACAGACATCTATCATGGTACAGCTACATGGATAACAGACATCATGGTACAGCTACATGGGTAACAGACATCATGGTACAGCTACATGGGTAACAGACATCATGGTACAGCTACATGGGTAACAGACATCATGGTACAGCTACATGGGTAACAGACATCATGGTACAGCTACATGGGTAACAGACATCCATCATGGTACAGCTACATGGATAACAGACATCATGGTACAGCTACATGGGTAACAGACATCTATCATGGTACAGCTACATGGATAACAGACAGACATCTATCATGGTACAGCTACATGGAAAACAGACAGACATCTATCATGGTACAGCTACATGGATAACAGACAGACATCTATCATGGTACAGCTACATGGATAACAGACATCTATCATGGTACAGCTACATGGATAACAGACATCTATCATGGTACAGCTACATGGATAACAGACATCTATCATGGTACAGCTACATGGATAACAGACATCTATCATGGTACAGCTACATGGATAACAGACATCTATCATGGTATGGCTACATGGATAACATGCATCTATCATGGTATGGCTACATGTGTAACAGACATCTATCATGGTACAGCTACATGGATAGCAGACATCTATCATGGTACAGCTACATGGGTAACAGACATCTATCATGGTACAGCTACATGGATAACAGACATCTATCATGGTACAGCTACATGGATAACAGACAGGCATCATGGTACAGCTACATGGATAACAGACATCTATCATGGAATGGCTACATGGATAACAGACAGACATCTATCATGGTACAGCTACATGGATAACAGACAGACATCTATCATGGTACAGCTACATGGATAACAGACAGACATCTATCATGGTACAGCTACATGGATAACAGACAGACATCATGGTACAGCTACATGGATAACAGACATCTATCATGGAATGGCTTCATGGATAACAGACAGACATCTATCATGGTACAGCTACATGGATAACAGGCATCTATCATGGTACAGCTACATGGATAACAGACATCTATCATGGTACAGCTACATGGATAACAGACATCTATCATGGTACAGCTACATGGATAACAGACATCTACCATGGTACAGCTACATGGATAACAGGCATCTATCATGGTACAGCTACATGGATAACAGACAGACATCTATCATGGTACAGCTACATGGATAACAGGCATCTATCATGGTACAGCTACATGGATAAAAGACATATATCATGGTACAGCTACATGAATAACAGACATCTATCATGGTACAGCTACATGGATAACAGACATCTATCATGGTACAGCTACATGAATAACAGACATCTATCATGGTACAGCTACATGGATAACAGACATCTATCATGGTACAGCTACATGGGTAACAGACATCTATCATGGTACAGCTACATGGATAACAGACATCTATCATGGTACAGCTACATGGGTAACAGACATCTATCATGGTACAGCTACATGGGTAACAGACAGGCATCTATCATGGTACAGCTACATGGATAACAGACATCTATCATGGTACAGCTACATGGGTAACAGACATCTATCATGGTGCAGCTACATGGATAACAGACATCTATCATGGTACAGCTACATGGATAACAGACAGACATCATGGTACAGCTACATGAATAACAGACATCTATCATGGAATGGCTACATGGATAACAGACAGACATCTATCATGGTACAGCTACATGGATAACAGACAGACATCTATCATGGTACAGATACATGGATAACAGACAGACATCTATCATGGTAAGGCTACATGGATAACAGACAGGCATCTATCATGGTAAGGCTACATGGATAACAGACAGACATCTATCATGGTACAGATACATGGATAACAGACAGACATCTATCATGGTAAGGCTACATGGATAACAGACAGGCATCTATCATGGTAAGGCTACATGGATAACAGACATCTATCATGGTACAGCTACATGGATAACAGACATCTATCATGGTAAGGCTACATGGATAACAGACATCTATCATGGTACAGCTACATGGATAACAGACATCTATCATGGTACAGCTACATGGATAACAGACATCTATCATGGTACAGCTACATGGATAACAGACATCTATCATGGTACAGCTACATGGATAACAGACATCTATCATGGTATGGCTACATGGATAACATGCATCTATCATGGTATGGCTACATGTGTAACAGACATCTATCATGGTACAGCTACATGGATAGCAGACATCTATCATGGTACAGCTACATGGGTAACAGACATCTATCATGGTACAGCTACATGGATAACAGACATCTATCATGGTACAGCTACATGGATAACAGACAGGCATCATGGTACAGCTACATGGATAACAGACATCTATCATGGAATGGCTACATGGATAACAGACAGACATCTATCATGGTACAGCTACATGGATAACAGACAGACATCTATCATGGTACAGCTACATGGATAACAGACAGACATCTATCATGGTACAGCTACATGGATAACAGACAGACATCATGGTACAGCTACATGGATAACAGACATCTATCATGGAATGGCTTCATGGATAACAGACAGACATCTATCATGGTACAGCTACATGGATAACAGGCATCTATCATGGTACAGCTACATGGATAACAGACATCTATCATGGTACAGCTACATGGATAACAGACATCTATCATGGTACAGCTACATGGATAACAGACATCTACCATGGTACAGCTACATGGATAACAGGCATCTATCATGGTACAGCTACATGGATAACAGACAGACATCTATCATGGTACAGCTACATGGATAACAGGCATCTATCATGGTACAGCTACATGGATAAAAGACATATATCATGGTACAGCTACATGAATAACAGACATCTATCATGGTACAGCTACATGGATAACAGACATCTATCATGGTACAGCTACATGAATAACAGACATCTATCATGGTACAGCTACATGGATAACAGACATCTATCATGGTACAGCTACATGGGTAACAGACATCTATCATGGTACAGCTACATGGATAACAGACATCTATCATGGTACAGCTACATGGGTAACAGACATCTATCATGGTACAGCTACATGGGTAACAGACAGGCATCTATCATGGTACAGCTACATGGATAACAGACATCTATCATGGTACAGCTACATGGGTAACAGACATCTATCATGGTGCAGCTACATGGATAACAGACATCTATCATGGTACAGCTACATGGATAACAGACAGACATCATGGTACAGCTACATGAATAACAGACATCTATCATGGAATGGCTACATGGATAACAGACAGACATCTATCATGGTACAGCTACATGGATAACAGACAGACATCTATCATGGTACAGATACATGGATAACAGACAGACATCTATCATGGTAAGGCTACATGGATAACAGACAGGCATCTATCATGGTAAGGCTACATGGATAACAGACAGACATCTATCATGGTACAGATACATGGATAACAGACAGACATCTATCATGGTAAGGCTACATGGATAACAGACAGGCATCTATCATGGTAAGGCTACATGGATAACAGACATCTATCATGGTACAGCTACATGGATAACAGACATCTATCATGGTAAGGCTACATGGATAACAGACATCTATCATGGTACAGCTACATGAATAACAGACATCTATCATGGTATGGCTACATGGATAACAGACATCTATCATGGTACAGCTACATGGATAACAGACAGACATCTATCATGGTACAGCTACATGGATAACAGACATCTATCATGGTACAGCTACATGGATAACAGACATCTATCATGGTACAGCTACATGGGTAACAGACAGGCATCTATCATGGTACAGGTACATGGATAACAGACATCTATCATGGTACAGC
This sequence comes from Salvelinus fontinalis, assembly GCF_029448725.1. Lineage (NCBI taxonomy): Eukaryota > Metazoa > Chordata > Actinopteri > Salmoniformes > Salmonidae > Salvelinus > Salvelinus fontinalis. The sequence goes on along the minus strand of NC_074685.1, from coordinate 1,706,886 downwards.
TACATGGGTAACAGACATCTATCATGGTACAGCTACATGGATAACAGACATCTATCATGGTACAGCTACATGGATAACAGACAGACATCTATCATGGTACAGCTACATGGATAACAGACATCTATCATGGTAAAGCTACATGGATAACAGACATCATGGTACAGCTACATGGATAACAGACATCATGGTACAGCTACATGGGTAACAGACATCTATCATGGTACAGCTACGTGGATAACAGACAGACATCTATCATGGTACAGCTACATGGATAACAGACAGACATCTATCATGGTACAGCTACATGGATAACAGACAGACATCTATCATGGTACAGCTACATGGATAACAGGCATCTATCATGATACAGGTACATGGGTAACAGACATCTATCATGGTACAGCTAAATGGATAACAGACATCTATCATGGTACAGCTACATGGATAACAGACAACTATCATGGTACAGCTACATGGATAACAGACATCTATCATGGTACATGGGTAACATACATCTATCATGGTACAGCTACATGGATAACAGACATCTATCATGGTACATGGGTAACATACATCTATCATGGTACAGCTACATGGGTAACAGACATCTATCATGGTACAGCTACATGGATAACAGACATCTATCATGGTACAGCTACATGGATAACAGACATCTATCATGGTACATGGGTAACATACATCTATCATGGTACAGCTACATGGATAACAGACATCTATCATGGTACATGGGTAACATACATCTATCATGGTACAGCTACATGGATAACAGACATCTATCATGGTACAGCTACATGGATAACAGGGATCTATCATGGTACAGCTACATGGATAGCAGACATCTATCATGGTCCAGCTACATGGATAACAGACAGACATCTATCATGGTACAGCTACATGGATAACAGACAGACATCTATCATGGTACAGCTACATGGATAACAGACATCTATCATGGTACATGGATAACAGACATCTATCATGGTACAGCTACATGGATAACAGACATCTACCATGGTACAGCTACACGGATAACAGGCATCTATCATGGTACAGGTAAATGGATAACAGACAGACATCTATCATGGTACAGCTACATGGATAACAGACATCTATCATGGTACAGCTACATGCTACATGGATAACAGACATCATGGTACAGCTACATGGATAACAGACAGACATCTATCATGGAATGGCTACATGGATAACAGACAGACATCTATCATGGTACAGCTACATGGATAACAGACAGACATCTATCATGGTACAGCTACATGGATAACAGATATCTATCATGGTACAGCTACATGGATAACAGACATCTATCATGGTACAGCTACATGGATAACAGACATCTATCATGGTACAGCTACATGGGTAACAGACAGGCATCTATCATGGTACAGCTACATGGATAACAGACATCTATCATGGTATGGCTACATGGATAACAGACATCTATCATGGTACAGCTACATGGATAACAGACATCTATCATGGTACAGCTACATGGATAACAGACATCTACCATGGTACAGCTACATGGATAACAGGCATCTATCATGGTACAGGTAAATGGATAACAGACAGACATCTATCATGGTACAGCTACATGGATAACAGACAGACATCTATCATGGTACAGCTACATGGATAACAGGCATCTATCATGGTACAGGTACATGGATAACAGACATCATGGTACAGCTACATGGATAACAGACATCATGGTACAGCTACATGGGTAACAGACATCATGGTACAGCTACATGGGTAACAGACATCTATCATGGTACAGCTACGTGGATAACAGACAGACATCTATCATGGTACAGCTACATGGATAACAGACATCTATCATGGTACAGCTACATGGATAACAGACATCATGGTACAGCTACATGGGTAACAGACATCATGGTACAGCTACATGGGTAACAGACATCATGGTACAGCTACATGGGTAACAGACATCATGGTACAGCTACATGGGTAACAGACATCATGGTACAGCTACATGGGTAACAGACATCATGGTACAGCTACATGGGTAACAGACATCCATCATGGTACAGCTACATGGATAACAGACATCATGGTACAGCTACATGGGTAACAGACATCTATCATGGTACAGCTACATGGATAACAGACAGACATCTATCATGGTACAGCTACATGGAAAACAGACAGACATCTATCATGGTACAGCTACATGGATAACAGACAGACATCTATCATGGTACAGCTACATGGATAACAGACATCTATCATGGTACAGCTACATGGATAACAGACATCTATCATGGTACAGCTACATGGATAACAGACATCTATCATGGTACAGCTACATGGATAACAGACATCTATCATGGTACAGCTACATGGATAACAGACATCTATCATGGTATGGCTACATGGATAACATGCATCTATCATGGTATGGCTACATGTGTAACAGACATCTATCATGGTACAGCTACATGGATAGCAGACATCTATCATGGTACAGCTACATGGGTAACAGACATCTATCATGGTACAGCTACATGGATAACAGACATCTATCATGGTACAGCTACATGGATAACAGACAGGCATCATGGTACAGCTACATGGATAACAGACATCTATCATGGAATGGCTACATGGATAACAGACAGACATCTATCATGGTACAGCTACATGGATAACAGACAGACATCTATCATGGTACAGCTACATGGATAACAGACAGACATCTATCATGGTACAGCTACATGGATAACAGACAGACATCATGGTACAGCTACATGGATAACAGACATCTATCATGGAATGGCTTCATGGATAACAGACAGACATCTATCATGGTACAGCTACATGGATAACAGGCATCTATCATGGTACAGCTACATGGATAACAGACATCTATCATGGTACAGCTACATGGATAACAGACATCTATCATGGTACAGCTACATGGATAACAGACATCTACCATGGTACAGCTACATGGATAACAGGCATCTATCATGGTACAGCTACATGGATAACAGACAGACATCTATCATGGTACAGCTACATGGATAACAGGCATCTATCATGGTACAGCTACATGGATAAAAGACATATATCATGGTACAGCTACATGAATAACAGACATCTATCATGGTACAGCTACATGGATAACAGACATCTATCATGGTACAGCTACATGAATAACAGACATCTATCATGGTACAGCTACATGGATAACAGACATCTATCATGGTACAGCTACATGGGTAACAGACATCTATCATGGTACAGCTACATGGATAACAGACATCTATCATGGTACAGCTACATGGGTAACAGACATCTATCATGGTACAGCTACATGGGTAACAGACAGGCATCTATCATGGTACAGCTACATGGATAACAGACATCTATCATGGTACAGCTACATGGGTAACAGACATCTATCATGGTGCAGCTACATGGATAACAGACATCTATCATGGTACAGCTACATGGATAACAGACAGACATCATGGTACAGCTACATGAATAACAGACATCTATCATGGAATGGCTACATGGATAACAGACAGACATCTATCATGGTACAGCTACATGGATAACAGACAGACATCTATCATGGTACAGATACATGGATAACAGACAGACATCTATCATGGTAAGGCTACATGGATAACAGACAGGCATCTATCATGGTAAGGCTACATGGATAACAGACAGACATCTATCATGGTACAGATACATGGATAACAGACAGACATCTATCATGGTAAGGCTACATGGATAACAGACAGGCATCTATCATGGTAAGGCTACATGGATAACAGACATCTATCATGGTACAGCTACATGGATAACAGACATCTATCATGGTAAGGCTACATGGATAACAGACATCTATCATGGTACAGCTACATGAATAACAGACATCTATCATGGTATGGCTACATGGATAACAGACATCTATCATGGTACAGCTACATGGATAACAGACAGACATCTATCATGGTACAGCTACATGGATAACAGACATCTATCATGGTACAGCTACATGGATAACAGACATCTATCATGGTACAGCTACATGGGTAACAGACAGGCATCTATCATGGTACAGGTACATGGATAACAGACATCTATCATGGTACAGCTACATGGGTAACAGACATCTATCATGGTACAGCTACATGGATAACAGACATCTATCATGGTACAGCTACATGGATAACAGACAGACATCTATCATGGTACAGCTACATGGATAACAGACATCTATCATGGTAAAGCTACATGGATAACAGACATCATGGTACAGCTACATGGATAACAGACATCATGGTACAGCTACATGGGTAACAGACATCTATCATGGTACAGCTACGTGGATAACAGACAGACATCTATCATGGTACAGCTACATGGATAACAGACAGACATCTATCATGGTACAGCTACATGGATAACAGACAGACATCTATCATGGTACAGCTACATGGATAACAGGCATCTATCATGATACAGGTACATGGGTAACAGACATCTATCATGGTACAGCTAAATGGATAACAGACATCTATCATGGTACAGCTACATGGATAACAGACAACTATCATGGTACAGCTACATGGATAACAGACATCTATCATGGTACATGGGTAACATACATCTATCATGGTACAGCTACATGGATAACAGACATCTATCATGGTACATGGGTAACATACATCTATCATGGTACAGCTACATGGGTAACAGACATCTATCATGGTACAGCTACATGGATAACAGACATCTATCATGGTACAGCTACATGGATAACAGACATCTATCATGGTACATGGGTAACATACATCTATCATGGTACAGCTACATGGATAACAGACATCTATCATGGTACATGGGTAACATACATCTATCATGGTACAGCTACATGGATAACAGACATCTATCATGGTACAGCTACATGGATAACAGGGATCTATCATGGTACAGCTACATGGATAGCAGACATCTATCATGGTCCAGCTACATGGATAACAGACAGACATCTATCATGGTACAGCTACATGGATAACAGACAGACATCTATCATGGTACAGCTACATGGATAACAGACATCTATCATGGTACATGGATAACAGACATCTATCATGGTACAGCTACATGGATAACAGACATCTACCATGGTACAGCTACACGGATAACAGGCATCTATCATGGTACAGGTAAATGGATAACAGACAGACATCTATCATGGTACAGCTACATGGATAACAGACATCTATCATGGTACAGCTACATGCTACATGGATAACAGACATCATGGTACAGCTACATGGATAACAGACAGTAAGAGTGGGTACACTGTACAAACGTCCTTCTGTTTTTTATTTTATTTATTTCACCTTTATTTAACCAGGTATGCAAATTGAGAACACATTCTCATTTACAATTGCGACCTGGCCAAGATAAAGCAAAGCAGTTCGACACATACAACAACACATAGTTACACATGGAGTAAAACAAACATATAGTCAATAATACAGTGAAAAATAAGTCTATATACAATATGAGCAAGTGAGGTGAGATAAGGGAGGTGAAGGCAAACAAAATATATATATAAATAAATAAAAATGTAAAAAGGCCATGGTGGCGAAGTAAATACAATATAGCAAGTAAAAAAAAACACTGGAATGGTTGGTTTGCAGTGGAAGAAGGTGCAAAGTAGAGATAGAAATAATTGGGTGCAAAGGAGCAAAATAAATAAATACAGTAGGTAAAGAGGTAGTTGTTTGGGCTAAATTATAGATGGGCTATGTACAGGTGCAGTAATCTATGAGCTGCTCTGCCAGCTACATGGGTAACAGACATCTATCATGGTACAGCTACATGGATAACAGACATCTATCATGGTATGGCTACATGGATAACAGACAGGCATTGATTCTGGTGGTACTGTGAGATATGGATAAGAATCTCAAAATGGTGGCTAGGATATTGGTAAGTATCTATGTGAATTTAGTATATCTAGCTATAATTCCAATTGTTTTGCTGATAACCGATAAAGAAGAGCGGTATTTACATGGCTAAAGGAAAAGGATTTCCATATTTATTGTTTACAGAAAACTCATTCAATATATTCTGAAGAAGTGGCTTGGGAAAAAGAGTTGGATTGAACTTTTAATTGTCAAAAGGCATTAAACAAGGTTGCCCTCTGTCACCATACATTATGGCCGTTGAACTGTTAGCTTTAAAAACACAACAGCACAACAACAGAACAACAACACAACAACACAGCATAACAACAACAACACAACAGAACAGCACAACAACACAGCATAACAACAACAACACAACAGAACAGCACAACAACACAACACAAAAAACACAACAACAAACAACAGAACAACAACAACAACAAAACAGCACAACATCAACACAACAGAACAACAGAACAACAACAACACAACAACACAAAATAACAACACAACACAACACAACAACAACAACACAACAACACAAAATAACAACACAACACAACAACAACAACACAACAACAACAACACAACAGCACAACACAACAACAACAACACAACAACACAAAATAACAACACAACAACAACAACAGAACAACAACAACACAACAACACAAAATAACAACACAACAACAACAACAGAACAACAGAACAACAACAACAACACAACAACAGAACAACACAACAACAACAACACAACAGAACAACACTGTGATGTGAATCCTATTGATCTTCTACTGACTGTTCCATTCTCTCACACTCTGCTGCTCTCTAGTCTCCTGCCCCCTGCATCCACTGCCTGCCCAACGCTGTGTGCGAGCGTGTGTCTGCGCTCTGTGTATCTGCACTGTGTGTGTGACTGGCCAAGCACACATCCATCTCCGATGTACAGCCAGGCAATTAAGAGGCAGACCATGAGAACAGGCATCACAACAGCTTTCAACATGGGGCCGTATTGATCTGCAGCTTTTGCCACATTAAGGAGAAGGTGAACAGGGGTGAAGCACCCAGAGGGTTGAAAGTTGTAATTGTGGCTGTTTTTAGGAGAGAGAGAGAGAGAGAGAAAGAGAAAGAGAAAGTGAGAGAGAGAGAGAGAGAGACAGAGAGAGAGAGAGAGAGAGAGAGAGAAAGAGAAAGTGAGAGAGAGAGAGAGAGCACGCAAGGGAGAGAAAGAGAGAGAGAGCGCGAGGGAGAGAGAGAGAGAGAGAGGGAACTCTGCTCATCGGATTGATCGACTGATGAGTGCACCATGGTGAGAGTGTGAGAGGAACCAGTGATGAGTGCTGAGAGGACAGGCGGAGTGTCCACGTCTGGACAGACTTCTCTGACAGTCCACTGTGTCTGAGAGGACAGGCAGAGTGTCCACGGCTGGACAGACTTCTCTGACAGTCCACTGTGTCTGAGAGGACAGGCAGAGTGTCCACGGCTGGACAGACTTCTCTGACAGTCCATTGTGTCTGAGAGGACAGGCAGTGTCCACGGCTGGACAGACTTCTCTGACAGTCCACTGTGTCTGAGAGGACAGGCAGAGTGTCCACGGCTGGACAGACTTCTCTGACAGTCCACTGTATCTGAGAGGACAGGCAGTGTCCACGGCTGGACAGACTTCTCTGAAAGTCCATTGTGTCTGAGTGGACAGGCAGAGTGTACACGGCTGGACAGACTTCTCTGACAGTCCACTGTGTCTGAGAGGACAGGCAGAGTGTCCACGGCTGGACAGACTTCTCTGACAGTCCACTGTGTCTGAGAGGACAGGCGGAGTGTCCACGGCTGGACAGACTTCTCTGACAGACACTGTGTCTGAGAGGACAGGCGGAGTGTCCATGGCTGGACAGACTTCTCTGACAGTCCACTGTGTCTGAGAGGACAGGTGGTGTCCACGGCTGGACAGACTTCTCTGACAGTCCATTGTGTCTGAGAGGACAGGTGTAGTGTCCACGTCTGGACAGACTTCTCTGACAGTCCACTGTGTCTGAGAGGACAGGTGGTGTCCACGGCTGGACAGACTTCTCTGACAGTACACTGGGTCTGAGAGGACAGGCGGAGTGTCCACGGCTGGACAGACTTCTCTGACAGTCCACTGTGTCTGAGAGGACAGACGGGGTGTCCACGGCTGGACAGACTTCTCTGACAGTCCACTGTGTCTGAGAGGACAGGCGGAGTGTCCAAGGCTGGACAGACTTCTCTGACAGTCCACTGTGTCTGAGAGGACAGGCAGAGTGTCCACGGCTGGACAGACTTCTCTGACAGTCCACTGTGTCTGAGAGGACAGACGGGGTGTCCACGGCTGGACAGACTTCTCTGACAGTCCACTGTGTCTGAGAGGACAGGCGGAGTGTCCAAGGCTGGACAGACTTCTCTGACAGTCCACTGTGTCTGAGAGGACAGGCAGAGTGTCCACGGCTGGACAGACTTCTCTGACAGTCCACTGTGTCTGAGAGGACAGGCAGAGTGTCCACGGCTGGACAGACTTCTCTGACAGTCCACTGTGTCTGAGAGGACAGGCAGAGTGTCCACGGCTGGACAGACTTCTCTGACAGTCCATTGTGTCTGAGAGGACAGGCGGAGTGTCCACGGCTGGACAGACTTCTCTGACAGTCCATTGTGTCTGTCCACCTTGGTGAAGATAGTTTGTTTTTGAGTCTTTCCTGCCACACTGAATCACACAGGACGTTTATATGGTGCTTACAACAGCAAGGACACATCTCTTCACGACAATGTTAGAAATTACTCCTATAACGGATTCGCAGAGCAATAAAGGCATTTCTACCAATCAGAGGAGGGAGAGGGTGTGGGGGGGATGTGTGTGTGTGGGGGGGGGGGGGGGTGATGTTTAGGGTGGTGGGCTGCCTGGTGATGTTTAGTGTGGTGGGCTGTCTGGTGATGTTTAGTGTGGTGGTGATGTTTAGGGTGGAGGTGATGTTTCGGGTGGTGGGCTGCCTGGTGATGGAGATGTTTAGGGTGGTGGGCTGCCTGCCTGGCGATGGAGATGTTTAGGGTGGTGGGCTGCCTGGTGATGGAGATGTTTAGGGTGGTGGTGATGTTTAGGGTGGTGGTGATGTTTAGGGTGGTGGTGATGTTTAGGGTGGTGGTGATGTTTAGGGTGGTGATGTTTAGGGTGGTGGTGATGTTCAGGGTGGTGGTGGTGATGTTTAGGGTGGAGGTGATGTTTAGGGTGGTGGGCTGCCTGGTGATGTTTAGTGTGGTGGGCTGCCTGGTGATGTTTAGTGTGGTGGTGATGTTTAGGGTGGAGGTGATGTTTAGGGTGGTGGGTTGCCTGGTGATGGAGATGTTTAGGGTGGTGGGCTGCCTGCCTGGTGATGGTGATGTTTAGGGTGGTGGTGATGTTTAGGGTGGTGGGCTGCCTGCCTGGCGATGGAGATGTTTAGGGTGGAGGTGGTGATGTTTAGGGTGGTGGGCTGCCTGCCTGGCAATGGAGATGTTTAGGGTGGTGGTGATGTTTAGGGTGGTGTGATGTTTAGGGTGGTGGTGATGTTCAGGGTGGTGGTGATGTTTAGGGTGGTGGTGATGTTTAGGGTGGTGGTGATGTTTAGGGTGGAGGTGATGTTTAGGGTGGAGGTGATGTTTAGGGTGGTGATGTTTAGGGTGATGGTGATGTTTAGGGTGGCGGTGATGTTTAGGGTGGTGGTGATGTTTAGGGTGGTGGTGATGTTTAGGGTGGTGATGTTTAGGGTGGTGGTGATGTTCAGGGTGGTGGTGGTGATGTTTAGGGTGGTGATGTTTAGGGTGGAGGTGATGTTTAGGGTGGTGATGTTTAGGGTGGAGGTGATGTTTAGGGTGGTGATGTTTAGGGTGGTGATGTTTAGGGTGGAGGTGATGTTTAGGGTGGTGATGATGTTTAGGGTGGTGATGATGTTTAGGGTGGAGGGCTGCCTGCCTGGTGATGGTGATGTTTAGGGTGGTGGTGATGCTTAGGGTGGTGGTGATGTTTAGGGTGGTGGTGATGTTTAGGGTGGTGATGTTTAGGGTGGAGGTGATGTTTAGGGTGATGGTGATGTTTAGGGTGGAGGTGATGTTTAGGGTGGTGATGTTTAGGGTGGTGATGTTTAGGGTGGTGGTGATGATGTTTAGGGTGGTGGTGATGTTTAGGGTGGTGGTGATGTTTAGGGTGGTGGGGATGTTTAGGGTGGTGTTATATGTTATATGTAGTGGTGTGATAATGTTATATGTAGTGGTGTGATAATGTTATATGTAGTGGTGTGATAATGTTATATGTAGTGGTGTGATAATGTTATATGTAGTGTTGTGATAATGTTATATGTAGTGGTGTGATAATGTTATATGTAGTGGTGTGATAATGTTATATGTAGTGTTGTGATAATGTTATATGTAGTGGTGTGATAATGTTATATGTAGTGGTGTGATTATGTTATATGTAGTGGTGTGATAATGTTATATGTAGTGGTGTGATTATGTCATATGTAGTGGTGTGATAATGTTATATGTAGTGGTGTGATAATGTTATATGTAGTGGTGTGATAATGTCATATGTAGTGTTGTGATAATGTTATATGTAGTGGTGTGATAATGTTATATGTAGTGGTGTGATAATGTTATATGTAGTGGTGTGATAATGTTATATGTAGTGGTGTGATTATGTTATATGTAGTGGTGTGATAATGTTATATGTAGTGGTGTGATAATGTTATATGTAGTGTTGTGATTATGTTATATGTAGTGTTGTGATAATGTTATATGTAGTGTTGTGATAATGTTATATGTAGTGTTGTGATAATGTTATATGTAGTGGTGTGATAATGTTATATGTAGTGGTGTGATAATTTTATATGTAGTGGTGTGATAATGTTATATGTAGTGTTGTGATAATGTTATATGTAGTGTTGTGATAATGTCATATGTAGTGGTGTGATAATGTTATATGTAGTGGTGTGATAATGTTATATGTAGTGGTGTGATAATGTTATATGTAGTGTTGTGATAATGTTATATGTAGTGGTGTGATAATGTTATATGTAGTGGTGTGATAATGTTATATGTAGTGGTGTGATAATGTTATATGTAGTGTTGTGATTATGTTATATGTAGTGTTGTGATAATGTTATATGTAGTGTTGTGATAATGTTATATGTAGTGTTGTGATAATGTTATATGTAGTGGTGTGATAATGTTATATGTAGTGGTGTGATAATGTTATATGTAGTGGTGTGATAATGTTATATGTAGTGTTGTGATAATGTTATATGTAGTGTTGTGATAATGTCATATGTAGTGGTGTGATAATGTTATATGTAGTGGTGTGATAATGTTATATGTAGTGGTGTGATAATGTTATATGTAGTGGTGTGATAATGTTATATGTAGTGGTGTGATAATGTTATATGTAGTGGTGTGATAATGTTATATGTAGTGGTGTGATAATGTTATATGTAGTGTTGTGATAATGTTATATGTAGTGTTGTGATAATGTCATATGTAGTGGTGTGATAATGTTATATGTAGTGGTGTGATAATGTTATATGTAGTGTTGTGATAATGTTATATGTAGTGTTGTGATAATGTTATATGTAGTGGTGTGATAATGTTATATGTAGTGGTGTGATAATGTTATATGTAGTGGTGTGATAATGTTATATGTAGTGTTGTGATAATGTCATATGTAGTGGTGTGATAATGTTATATGTAGTGGTGTGATAATGTTATATGTAGTGTTGTGATAATGTTATATGTAGTGTTGTGATACAAGCAGTATCGCACCTGGAGAACTCCTCTAATCATCAAGGTCATCAATGCCACACAGGTTTACAGTATATGACTTTGACTTGAGTTTTACAGTATGTGACTTTGACTTGAGGTTTACAGTAAATGACTGACTTAAGGTTTACAGTAAGTTACTTTAACTTAAGGATTACAGTAAGTAACTTTAACTTGATTTTTACAGTATGTGACTTTGACTTGAGGTTTACAGTAAGTTACTTTAACTTAAGGTTTACAGGAAGTGACGTTGACTTGAGATTAACAGTAAGTAACTTTGACTTGAGGTTTACAGGAAGTGACTTTGACTTGAGATTAACAGTAAGTAACTTTGACTTGAGGTTTACAGTAAGTACCTTTGACTTGAGGTTTACAGTAAGTACCTTTGACTTGAGGTTTACAGTATGTGTAAATCTTAAAAGCAACTTCTCGTTTGTTCTTCTTGTTTATTGATCTACTTTGTTGTGGTTACTGAATGTCTCTTATCTTATTCTTCCAATTGCCAGGTTGGTATCACGAATGCAGCTGTGACACACAGGATGTAAAAGCTGTCGTTCTCCGTGACCGACGTGAGAAAGACATTTAAGAGTGTTAACCCTCGCAAGGCTGCTGGCTCAGACGGCATCCCCAGCCGCGTCCTCAGAGCATGCGCAGACCAGCTGGCTGGAGTGTTTACGGACATAATCATTCCCTATCCCAGTCTGCTGTCCTCACATGCTTCAAGATGTCCACCATTGTTCCTGTAACCAAGAAAGCAAAGGTAACTGATCTAAATGACTATCGCCCCGTAGCATTCACCTCTGTCATCATGAAGTGCTTTGAGAGGCTAGTTAAGGATCATATCACCTCCACCCTACCTGACACCCTAGACCCACTGAATTTGCATACCGTCCCAATAGATCCAAGGATGAAGCAATCGCCATCACACTGCCATATCCCATCTGGACAAGAGGAATACCTATGTGAGAATGCTGTTCATCGACTACAGCTCAGCATTCAACACCACAGTGCCCTCCAAGGTCATTAAAGCTCGTAGCCCTGGGTCTCAACCCCACCTTGTGCCGCTGTGTCCTGTATTTCCTGACGGACCGCCCCCCAGGTGGTGAAGGTAGGCAACAACACCTCCACTACGCTGATCCTCAACACTGAGGCCCCACAAGGGTGAGTGCTCAGCCCCCTTCTGTACTCCCTGTTCACCCATGACTGCGTGGCCAAGCACGCCTCCAACACAATCATCAAGTTTGCAGAGGACGCAATAGTGTTTAGGTCTGATTACCAACAACGACGAGACAGCCTACAGGGAGGAGGCGAGGGTACTGACGGAGGGTGCCAGGAAAATAACCTCTCCGTCAGCGTCAACAAAACAAAGGAGCTGATCGTGGACTTCAGAAGACAGAGTACACATCACAGACAGTGTGGTGAAGCAAGCGCAACAGCGCCTCTTCAACCTCAGGAGGCTGAAGAAATTTGGACCCCTAAGACACTCACAAACTTTTACAGATGCACCATTGAGAGCATCCTGTCGGGCTGTATCACCGCCTGGTACGGCAACTGCACCGTCCGCAACTGCAGGGCTCTTCACAACCTTTTTTGGTAACTACATGATTCCATATGTGTTATTTCATAGTTTTGATGTCTTCACTATTATTCTACAATGTTGAAAATAGTATACATAAAGAAAAACCCTGGAAGGAGCAGGTGTGTCCCAACCTTTGACTGGTAATGTATACCTATCTATCTATTTTATATTTATACTTCGGACTCTGACATTGCTCATCCTAATGTTTATATATTTATCAATTCCATTCTTTTACTTTTAGATGTGTGTATTGTTGTGAATTGTTAGATATTACTGCACTGTTGGAGCTAGTAACACAAGCATTTCACCATACCCACAATAACATCTGCTAAATATGTCTATGTGACCAATAGAATTTGATTTGATCATAGTGACAGTCTAACAGCAGAAACACCTGCCTCCAACATCACCACCACCACCATGTCTGCTGTAAGCCACACAAGGCTCAAAGGGCTGGTGAGGAGGCAGGGAGGCAGCAGAGGCCTGACACACTGGTCACACACTAGCACATGCACACACACGCACGCACGCACGCACGCACGCACACACACACACACACACACACACACACACACACACACACACACACACACACACACACACACACACACACACACACACACAGAGAGAGAGACACACACACAGAGAGAGAGAGAGACACACACACACACACACACACACACACACACACACACACACACACACACACACACACACACACACACACACACACACACACACACACACACACACACACACACACACACACACACACACACACACACACACACAGAGAGAGACACACACACACACAGAGAGAGAGACACACACACACACAGAGAGAGAGACACACACACACAGAGAGAAAGACACGCACACACACACAGAGCTCCATTCACCACGTACAGGATCTTGATTGAAACGTTGGTAATAAAAGCTCAACTTTAGGTCGACGGCTTCATCACCACCCCGTTTTCCTTACAAGTGGATCCACCACATTAGTGATTGGTGCCGGGTTACAAAACACAATCTGCTACCGGAATGAGGAGCCATATTTCACAGGGGAATGACCCGCTTCCTGTCAGCATATAGAAACTCCGAGATAGTTTACAGTAATATACGACCTCCTTCACCGTCTCCAGTCAAACACTGTTACCGTGGAATAATGTTCGGAGCAGACGCGAGGTTAATAAAGCACTGTTCCTTTTTTAATTGAAAAAGCAAGTGAGGTTGTGTGGGTGTCCGGGGGTGACCAGGTTATTACAGGCAATAAGCAGCATGTGGAGGAGATGTATGGTTCAGCCCGTGGAAGGGTTTAATGAGGCTTGCAGCGTGTTGGAAAGGGGGACGTGGGTGAAAGGGGGACGTGGATGAAAGGGGGACGTGGGTGAAAGGGGGACGTGGGTGAAAGGGGGACGTGGGTGAAAGGGGGACGTGGGTGAAAGGGGGACGTGGGTGAAAGGGGGACGTGGGTGAAAGGGGGACGTGGGTGAAAGGGGGTCCTGGGTGAAAGGGGGTCGTGGGTGAAAGGGGGACGTGGGTGAAAGGGGGACGTGGGTGAAAGGGGGACGTGGGTGAAAGGGGGACGTGGGTGAAAGGGGGACGTGGATATGAGTGTTAACAGTCTTCACGTCTGAACCCTCCTCTGGGACATGTGACCCACCACTGGGGGGTGGGTGGGGGGGGGGGGGGGGGCAGGGTGGACTGGACCAGTGGTGTCTAACTCATTTCGCCCCGTCTTCAACGAGGTCCGGATGGCCGCACTGAAAATGTGTTGTATTTTTTACATGTTTTATTTTATTTGAACCTTTATTTAACCAGGTAGGCCAGTTGAGAACAAGTTCTCATTTACAATTGCGACCTCTGGCCAAGATAAAGCAAAGCAGTGCGACACAAACAACAACACAGAGTTACACGTGGAATAAACAAACATACAGTCAATAACACAATAGAAAAATCTATATACAGTGTGTGCAAATGTAGTAAGATTAGGGAGGTAAGGAAATAAATAGGCCATAGTGGCGAAATAATTACAATTTAGCAATGAACACTGGAGTGATAGATGTGCAGAAGATAAATGTGCAAGTAGAGATACATTGGGTACGAAGGAGCAAGATAAATAAATAACTGTCACGATCGTTATAAGGAGTGGACCAAGATGCAGCGTGGTATGTTTCCATCCTTTATTTTGGAAGAGAAACTTGAAGAACAAAAACAATAAAGCGAACAAACGAAACGTGAAGCTCAGAGCAGTGCTCACAGGCAACTATACCTAGACAAGATCCCACAAAGCACAATGGGGAAATGGCTACCTAAATATGATCCCCAAACAGAGACAACGATAAACAGCTGCCTCTGATTGGGAACCATACCAGGCCAACATAGATATATAAACACCTAGATAACCCACCCTTAATCACACCCTGACCCAACCAACATAGAGAATAAAAGCTCTCTATGGTCAGGGCGTGACAATAACAATATGGGGATGAGGTAGTTGGATGGGCTATTTACAGATGCGCTATGTACAGGTGCAATGATTGGTAAGCATCTCTGACAGCTGATGCTTAAAGTTAGTGAGGGAGATAGAAAACTGTTTAAAATAGTTCTCCTTTTCGATGCTCCTTGATGATTATAAGCGAGTTGGACACAGTCAGGAAACTGTACGAATGGAGTTCCATGATCATTCTACACCGTTTCTATTTGGTTTTAGTCATTTTAAAGTATATTGAGTTCATGTAAATATTATTTTAACTCAAACCACCCGCGGGCCGGATTGGACCCTCTCATGGGCAGGATTACTGGACTGGACTATCTATCGTGGGGGAAGAGGGGAGGGATGGACTGGACTATCTATTGTGGGGAAGAGGGGAGGGTTGGATCGGACTATCTATTCTGGGGAAGAGGGGAGGGATGGACTATCTATCGTGGGGGAAGAGGGGAGGGATGGACTGGACTATCTATCGTGGGGGAAGAGGGGAGGGTTGGACTGGACTATCTATTATGGGGGAAGAGGGGAGGGATGGACTGGACTATCTATCGTGGGGGAAGAGGGGAGGGATGGACTGGTCTATCTATCGTGGGGGAAGAGGGGAGGGATGGACTGGACTTTCTATCGTGGGGGAAGAGATGGACTGGACTAACTATCGTGGGGGAAGAGGGGATGGTTGGACTGGATTATCTATTGTGGGGAAGAGGGGAGGGTTGGATCAGACTATCTTTGTGGGGGAAGAGGGGAGGGATGGACTGGTCTATCTATTGTGGGGGAATAGGGGAGTGTTGGATCGGACTTTCTATCGTGGGGGAAGAGGGGAGGGATGGACTGGTCTATCTATCGTGAGGGAAGAGGGGAGGGCTGGATCGGACTGACTGTCTTGTCTGAGGAGGGCCGGTCTGAAACAAGACAGGCGAGGTGGGGGACAGATAGGATGGAAGTGGTTAATTAAACTTGGTCACCAAGGGCAGAACACAGGTACACAGAGGCCTACACTTTAGAACTGGGGCCCCTCCCTGGTAAGCTGCCAGAGAGTGAACCACATCCTAGCTGTTAGAAGCAGGGTTGGGGTCAAGTCCATTTCAATTCCAGTCAATTCAGAAAGTAAACCGAATTCCATTTCAATTCCTCATTGAAAATAATTGAATTGGAATTTCAGTGTACTTCCTGAATTGACTGGAATTGAAATGAAATTGACCCCTGACCCCTGGTTAGGAGCTTGCTTTTTTCTTCTTTAAATGCTTTTGCCCAACCGCAGGGGATCTTACACAACGTAGAGCCAGTTAGCATTTATGAAGACAACCGTTGAATGTCACCTTTGAAACCATTAAAACCACACTGTAATGTACATTTAACATGATCCAAAGTAGCACTGTCCTACTAATTGACTTGGACGTCACATTCAAATGTTAAAGTCCTGATCTAAATCGTGGTTCGTTTTTATTTAACCCCCAAAAACCCTTGGGTTAAGAAAAAGCCCAGCACGTGTCTCTCCAACAACCATTATTTATTCATGCCAGGAGGATAATGTCTACATAGATAGCACATTAGTACTTTTTTTTCTTCTCACCGCAGGAAGAAGAGCAGCGAGTGGAGATTTAATTTCCTGTTTTGTCGTGGGAACTTCCTCCCCTGGTTTGTTAGCACCATCACCATCCATTTATTAATCTCCTTCTGGAGATCTAGGTTGTCCCAAATGGATCACTATCCCCTATTTAGTGCACTACTTTTGACCAGAGCCCTATGGGGGGAGTGCACTAAATAGGGAATAGGGTACCATTTGTGACGTAGATCCAAACCCACAAACACAATTATTATTTATTAATGCTTCAAAGAACCATCATCTCCTTTCTGAATGTCCTAAATGAGGCTCGGTGGTCGCAGAGAGGGGTGGAGAAGAGGAGAGGAGGGAGCGGAGGGGGGAGGAGGGGAGAGGAGGAGAGGATATGAGAGGAGGAGGGAGGAGAGGAGAAGAGAGGAGGGGGGATGAAAGGGGAGGAGAAAGGAGGAGTTGAGGAGGGGGGAGGGATGGATGGAGAAGAGGAGAGGAGGAGAGAAGAGGAGAGGAGGAGAGGAGGGAGAGGAGGGGAGGGGGCGGAGAGGATATGAGAGGAGGAGGGAGGAGAGGAGAAGAGAGGAGGGGGGGGTGAAAGGGGAGGAGAAAGGAGGAGTTGAGGAGGGGGGAGGGATGGAGAAGAGGAGAGGAGGAGAGAAGAGGAGAGGAGGGGAGGGGGAGGAGAGGATATGAGAGGAGGAGGGAGGAGAGGAGAGGAGGGGGGATGAAAGGGCAGGAGAAGAGGAGGAGAGGGGAGGAGGTGAGGAGGGGGGAGGAGGGGTGGAGGGGGGGGAGAGGAGAAGAGAGGAGGGGGGGTGAGAGGGGAGGAGAGGAGGAGAAGAGGCGGAGAGGGGAGGAGTAGGGGAGGAGGGGGGACATATTCCGTAACACTTCAGAGAATACACAGAGGTGATGCTGTGTGTGTGTGTGTGTGTGTGTGTGTGTGTGTGTGTGTGTGTGTGTGTGTGTGTGTGTGTGTGTGTGTGTGTGTGTGTGTGTGTGTGTGTGTGTGTGTGTGTGTGTGTGTGTGTGTGTGTGTGTGTGTGTGTGTGAAAATATGTGTGTGTGTCTATTGGTGTGAAAATAGCCCACAAACCTCTCAGTACACACAGAGCACTCGTGTACATGTGCACATGAAAAGTTCCCTAATCAATTGTCAGGTCCTTTGGGTCAGTCAGTCCACTATTCATGTTTAAGCCAACAATAACTGTCGTGTCAATGACTTGCTTCCTTAAATGTCCTGTTATTGACATTGTCTGTATTCAGTAGTTAATAAGTCTAAGGAAGTATATTTTTGTTAATTTTCTCCACAGCAATAGGAGAAAAGTGTGTGTGTGTGTGTGAGAGAGAGAGAGAGAGAGAGCGAGAGAGAGAGAGAGAGAGAGAGAGAGAGAGAGAGAGAGAGAGAGAGAGAGATAGAAAGAGAAAGAGAGAGAGAGACATAGCTGCTATGGAAGAAAGAGAGAGAGACATGGCTGGTATGGAGAGAGCGAGAGAAAGACATATCTGCAATGGAAGAGAGAGAGAGAGAGAGAGAGAGAGAGAGAGAGAGAGAGAGAGAGAGAGAGAGAGAGAGAGAGAGAGAGAGAGAGAGAGAGAGAGAGAGACATGGCTGGTATGGAGAAGAGAGAGAGAGAGAGAGAGAGAGAGAGAGGGAGAGAGAG
This sequence comes from Salvelinus fontinalis, assembly GCF_029448725.1. Lineage (NCBI taxonomy): Eukaryota > Metazoa > Chordata > Actinopteri > Salmoniformes > Salmonidae > Salvelinus > Salvelinus fontinalis. Next base: position 1,687,799 of record NC_074685.1, on the reverse strand, counting down.
AGACATGGCTGGTATGGAGAAGAGAGAGAGAGAGAAAGAGAGAGAGAGAGAGAGAGAGACATGGCTGGTATGGAGAAGAGAGAGAGAGAGAGACAAAATAAAGTCCTTCCGTCCGAGTGGTGGGCTGGGCGTGTGTACGTGTGTGTACGTGTGTGTGTGTGTGTGCGTGCATCTGTGTGTTGGCATTCTTAGGTCCAGAACAGACATCAGCAGTGTGTGTGTGTGTGTGTGTGTGTGTGCATGTGCTAGTGTGTGACCAGTGTGTCAGACCTCTGCTGCCTCCCTGCCTCCTCACCAGCCCTTTGAGCCTTGTGTGGCTTACAGCAGACAGCTTAGCAGCAAGCAACAATATTTACACAGAGAGATAAGCGCCCCCAGATCAGCTGAAAACATGAACTCTCTCATTCCCGTTACACTTTCAAATGCTAAGCTTGAGACATGCCATAGAGACAGTGCCAGCTGTCGTTGGCATCTGGACCGGACCAGTACTTACCAGTCTTATACATAAATGGTTGTATATGTAAATGTGCTTATTCTTCTTCTTTGAAAAAAAACACAGTATTTTTTTAAAAATTCCAACTGACCCCAAAGCGTAACTTTAACCAAACCGATGTACGATGTGTGGAAACAAAAAGCTGAATGAACAGCATAGTGCCTTGAACTTTCTCTATATATATATATCTATATTTTTCACAAGTGCTAAAATGCTCATAACTGTCTTTAAATAAATACACAAATTTACAAAACATTAGGAATCAATATTGAGTTTCAACCCCCTTTTGACCCTCAGTTCGTCGGGGCATGGACTCCTCAAGGTGTTGAAAGTGTTCCACAGGGATATTGGCCCATGTTGACTCCAATGCTTCCCACAGTTGTGTCAATTTGGATGGATGTCCATTGGGTGGTGGACCATTCTTGATACACACGGGAAACTGTTGTGTGAAAAACCCAGCAGCGTTGCAGTTCTTGACACAAACCGGTTCTCCTGGCACCTACTACCATACCCTGTTCAAAGGCACTTACATTTTTTGTCTTGCCCATTCACCCTCTGAATGACAAACATCCACAATCCATGTCTCCATGTCTCAAGGCTTAACAATCCTTCTTTAACCCCGTCTCCTCCCCTTCATCTACACTGATTGATGTGGATTCATCAATAAAGGATCATAGCTTTCACCTGCATTCACATGGTCAGTCTGTAACCAGTACTTTATTCTCTATAGTTAGTGCGTGCTGATGTATAGTCCACAACACACACACACATACGCACGCATGCACAAACGCACACACACACACACACACACACACACACACACACACACACACACACACACACACACACACACACACACACACACACACACACACACACACACACACACACACACACACACACACACACACACACAAACGCACCACACACGCGCAAACGCACCACACACGCGCAAACGCACCACACACGCGCAAACGCACACACACTGTTAATCATCTCCCACAGCCTAGATTAGAGGTTTTGAAAGGCAACGTTTGTTCACTGTCTTTTTAAAATAAAAAACTCCTAACCACAGCTTTATCTAGACATTTAGAGACATGGCTTTTAAATCAGGCCCTCTCCCTGACCGAGTCTGTTACACCTACATGTTTCAAACACACCACCAGGGCGTCAGCTTTAACATTCTTGGACCCTTGGCGATAGGAAATGGTGAAGGGGCTTGGATTTAAAGGGGCTTGGCTGTGCGGAGATATTCCACATTATTGTAGTAGGTTGGGACCAATCCACTACCGCTTTCACCTTTTCCGGGTCCCACTGGACATCTCCTTCAGCGATGAGATATCCCCCGAAAGGAGAGGGTAAAAAAAGGATGTCGTCGAGGTAGACGAACAGGAAAACGATTTAACACGTCCCGGAGCACATCGTTTACCAAGGCATTGGTGAGTCCAAGACGGAATGACCAGGTACTCATAATGTCCACTGGCAGTGTTGAAGGCTGTCTTCCACTCACTGAACCAGGTGGTAGGCATTCCCAGGGTCCAGCTTGGAGAAGATGGTAGCCCCCTAGAGAGGAGTGGTAGGGGGGGATCACTGAACCAGGTGGTAGGCATTCCCAGGGTCCAGCTTGGAGAAGATGGTAGCTCCCTGGAGAGGAGTGGTAGGGGGGGATCACTGAACCAGGTGGTAGGCATTCCCAGGGTCCAGCTTGGAGAAGATGGTAGCCCCCTGGAGAGGAGTGGTAAGGGAGGGGGGGGGTAACGATTCTTGATCGTTATGTTATTAAGGACACGGTAGTCAATGCACGGGCGCAGGGTCGCAGGGTCTTGTCCTTCTTTCCCACAAAGAAAAACCCGCGCGCCAGCAGGAGATGCAGACGGACGGACGGCCCCAGTAGCCAGAGACTCCTCTATGTACTCCTCCATGGCCTTGGTCTCCGGCCCAGATAGAGAATATAGCCGACCACGAGGCGGTGGGGTGCCTGGGAGAAGGTCAATGGCGCAATCGTAGGGAAGATGCGGGGGAAGAGAAGTATCCCGTGCCTTGCTGAAGACCTCCGGGAGGTCATGGTACACTGCGGGGACGGCAGAGACATCAGAGGCTTAAGCTCTGAGGAGGCCGTCTCGGGGAAAGGCTGTGCTGCATTGAGGCAATGGGACTGGCAGAACGGACTCCAACCTACGATTGAACTCGTGGTTCAGATAATGACGGTCTTGTGTTTTTTGGAGCCAAAGAAAATCCCAAAACAACAGGAACATGGTGGGACTCAATGAGGAGAAGCTGTATAGCCTCAATGTGATTTCCTGCAACCCGCAGATGAACAGGAACAGTGCTGTGGGTATTACCTCACGCCGAGCAGCACTCCCCCTACTGTATTACCTCACGCCGAGCAGCACTCCCCCTACTGTATTACCTCACGCCGAGCAGCACTCCCCCTAATGTATTACCTCACGCCGAGCAGCACTCCCCCTACTGTATTACCTCACGCTGAGCAGCACTCCCCCTAATGTATTACCTCACGCCGAGCAGCACTCCCCCTACTGTATTACCTCACGCTGAGCAGCACTCCCCCTACTGTATTACCTCAGCACCCCCCTACTGTATTACCTCACCACTCCCTCTACTGTATTACCTCACGCTGAGCAGTACTCCCCCTACTGTATTACCTCACGCTGAGCAGCACTCCCCCTACTGTATTACCTCAGCACTCCCCCTACTGTATTACCTCACGCTGAGCAGCACTCCCCCTACTGTATTACCTCAGCACCCCCCTACTGTATTACCTCACCACTCCCTCTACTGTATTACCTCACGCTGAGCAGTACTCCCCCTACTGTATTACCTCACGCTGAGCAGCACTCTCCCTACTGTATTACCTCACGCTGAGCAGCACTCCCCCTACTGTAATACCTCACGCTGAGCAGCACTCCCCCCTACTGTATTACCTCACGCTGAGCAGCACTCCCCCTACTGTAATACCTCACGCTGCACCTGGCTGGAAGACGGTTCAGTGAAGGGGGGGGCCCTTCACTGAACCTTCTTCCAGCCAGGACAATGACAACAATAGATTAAACAAAATATACACAAAGCAAATGTTTTACTTCATAATTATCAGCTAGATATGTAAATCGTAATATTCTAGCTAGCCAGCTAGTTAAACAGGCTAAAATGACCCAAAGCTAATGTTATGCAAGGTAGATGTACATTTTTCGTAGGTGGCTACCAATTATTTGTGGCTAGCTAACGTAAACTCACTCACTTTTGTACATCGCCTTGGTCCGTACAATTGACCTTATTTTTGCACCCAAAAAACGTAATACTTCCAGATCAACTGTAATATCAATACCAATGTAAAGCACAATTTCTCCCCTTTCAAACAAAATGAATGACGAGCCCTTCATGATGCCCATCTCTGCATAATTCAACAAGGCAATGAGCTCCGTCGGGTCTTTTTAAAAATGGCGGGTGGGGAGCGAAGGCTACGAAGTGATCTT